>NC_057404.1:14684218-14964282 GCF_019320065.1 Cervus canadensis | reverse complement strand
ACACCACATTAACAAATTGAAAGATTAAAACCATATGATTATCTCAATAGATGCAGAGAAAGCCTTTGACAAAATTCAACACTCATTTATGATTAAAACTCTCCAAAAAGCAGGAATAGAAGGAACATACCTCAACATAATAAAAGCTATATATGACAAACCCACAGCAAGCATCACCCTCAATGGTGAAAAATTGAAAGCAATTCCCCTGAAATCAGGAACAAGACAAGGGTGCCCACTCTCACCACTACTATTCAACATAGTGTTGGAAGTTTTGGCCACAGCAATCAGAGCAAAAAAAGAAGTAAAAGGAATCCAGATAGGAAAAGAAGAAGTGAAACTCTCACTGTTTGCAGATGACATGATCCTCTACATAGAAAACCCTAAAGACTCTACCAGAAAATTACTAGAGCTAATCAATGAATATAGTAAAGTTGCAGGATATAAAATTAACACACAGAAATCCTTGCATTCCTATACACTAACAATGAGAAAACAGAAAGAGAAATTAAGGAAACAATTACCATTCACCATTGCAACAAAAAAGAATAGAGGACTACTTAGGAGTATATCCCTAAAGAAAACAAAGCTCTATACAAGAAACTTAAACTTTGGATGAAAGAAATCAAAGAGGACACACAAACAGATGGAGAAACATACCGTGTTCATGGATTGAAAGAATCATATTGTCAAAATGGCTATTCTACCCAAAGCAATCTATAGATTCAATGCAATCCCTATCAAGCTACCAACGGTATTTTTCACAGAACTAGAACAAATAATTTCACAATTTGTATGGAAATACAAAAAACCTCGAATAGCCAAAGTAATCTTGAGAAAGAAGAATGGAACTGGAGGAATCAACCTGCCTGACTTCAGACTCTACTACAAAGCCACAGTCATCAAGACAGTATGGTACTGGCACAAAGACAGAAATATAGATCAATGGAACAGAATAGAAAGCCCAGAGATAAGTCCACGAACCTATGGACACCTTATCTTTGACAAAGGAGGGAAGGATATACAATGGAAAAAAGACAACCTCTTTAACAAGTGGTGCTGGGAAAACTGGTCAACCACTTGTAAAAGAATGAAACTAGAACACTTTCTAACACCATACACAAAAATAAACTCAAAATGGATTAAATGTCTAAATGTAAGACCAGAAACTATAAAACTCCTAGAGGAGAACATAGGCAAAACACTCTCCGACATAAATCACAGCAAGATCCTCCATGACCCACCTCCCAGAATATTGGAAATAAAAGCAAAACTAAACAAATGGGACCTAATGAAACTTAAAAGCTTTTGCACAACAAAGGAAACTATAAGTAAGGTGAAAAGACAGCCCTCAGACTGGGAGAAAATAATAGCAAATGAAGCAACAGACAAAGGATTAATCTCAAAAATATACAAGAAACTCCTGCAGCTCAATTCCAGAAAAATAAATGACCCAATCAAAAAATGGGCCAAAGAACTAAACAGACATTTCTCCAAAGAAGACATACAGATGGCTAACAAACACATGAAAAGATGCTCAACATCACTCATTATTAGAGAAATGCAAATCAAAACCACAATGAGGTACCATTACATGCCAGTCAGGATGGCTGCTATCCAAAAGTCTACAAGCAATAAATGCTGGAGAGGGTGTGGAGAAAAGGGAACCCTCTTACACTGTTGGTGGGAATGCAAACTAGTACAGCTGCTATGGAAAACAGTGTGGAGATTTCTTAAAAAACTGCAAATAGAACTGCCATATGACCCAGCAATCCCTCTTCTGGGCATACATACTGAGGAAACCAGATCTGAAAGAGACACGTACACCCAATGTTCATCGCAGCACTGTTTATAATAGCCAGGACATGGAAGCAACCTAGATGCCCATCAGCAGATGAATGGATAAGGAAGCTGTGGTACATATACACCATGGAATATTACTCAGCCTTTAAAAAGAATTCATTTGAATCAGTTCTAATGAGATGGATGAAACTGGAGCCCATTATACAGAGTGAAGTAAGCCAGAAAGATAAAGAACATTACAGCATACTAACACATGTATATGGAATTTAGAAAGATGGTAATGATAACCCTATATGCAAAACAGAAAAAGAGACACAGAAATACAGAACAGACTTTTGAACTCTGTGGGAGAAGGTGAGGATGGGATGTTTCAAAAGAACAGCATGTATATTATCTATGGTGAAACAGATCACCAGCCCAGGTGGGATGCATGAGACAAGTGCTCCGGCCTGGTGCACAGGGAAGACCCAGAGGAATCGGGTGGAGAGGGAGGTGGGAGGGGGGATCGGGATGGGGAATTCATGTAACTCCATGACTGATTCATGTCAATGTATGACAAAACCCACTGAAATGTTGTGAAGTAATTAGCCTCCAACTAATTAAAAAAATAAATAAATAAATAAAAAATAAAATAAAACCTTGTTTACAACTAAAAAAAAAAAAAATACTTTGGTGCTTAGCTTCCTTTATAGTACAAATCTCACATCCATACATGACTACTGGAAAAACCATAGCTTTGACTAGACAGACCTTTGTTGGCAAATTAATGTCTCTGCTTTTTACTATGCTGTCTAGGTTGGTCATAACTTTTCTTCCAAGGAGCAAGCATCTTTTATTTTCATGGCTGAAGCTACCATCTGCAGTGATTTTGGAGCCCCCTCCCCCAAAATAAAGTCTCTAACTTTTTCCACTGTTTCCCCATCTATTTGCCATGATGGGGACATGGCATGCACTCAGATGCTGTGTGGACCCAGATGCCACGATCTTAGTTTTCTGAATGTTGAGTTTTAAGCCAACTTTTTCACTCTTCTCTTTCACTTTAAGCAAGAGGCTCTTTAGCTCTTTTTGGACTTCTGCCATAAGTGTGGTGTCATCTGCATATCTTAGGTTATTGACATTTCTGGAAATCTTGATCCCAGCTTGTGCTTAATCCAGCCCATCATTTCTCATGATGTACTCTGCATATAAATTAAATAAGCAGGGTGACAATATACAGCCTTGACATACTCCTTTCTCAATTTGGAACATCTGTTGTTCCATGTCCAGTTCTAACTGTTGCTTCCTGACCTGCATACAGACTTTTCAAGAGGCAGGTCAGGTGGTCTGGTATCCCCATCTCTTTCAGAATTTTCCTCAGTTTGTTGTGACCCACACAGTCAAAGACTTTGGTGTAGTCAATAAAGCAGAAGTAGATGTTTTTCTGGATCTCTCTCGCTTTTTCTATGATCCAACAGATGTCAGCAGTTTGCTCTCTGGTTCCTCTACCTCTTCTAATTCCAGCTTGAACATCTGGATGTTCACAGTTCACATACCATTGAAGCCTGGTTTGGAGAATTTTGAGCATTACTTTGCCAGCATGTGAGATGAGGGCAATTGTGTGGTAGTTTGAGCATTCTTTGGGATTGCCTTTCTTTGGGATTAGAATGAAACCTGACCTTTTCCAGTCCTGTGGCCAATGCTGAGTTTTCCAAATTTGCTGGCACATTGAGTGTAGCACTTTCACAGCATCATCTTTTAGGATTTGAAATAGCTCAACTGGAATTCCATCACCTCCACTAGCTTTATTCGTAGTGATACTTGCTAAGGCCCACTTGACTTTGCGTTCTAGGATGTCTGGTAGGTAAGTGACCACACCATTGTGGTTATTTGGTCATGAATATCTTTTTTGTATAGTTCTTCTATGTATTCTTGCCACCTCTTCTGCTTCTGTTAGGTCCATGCCATTTCTGTCCTTTATTGTGCCCATCTTTGCATGAAATGTTCCCTTGATATCTGTAATTTTCTTGAAGAGATCTCTAGTCTTTCCCCTCCTATTGCTTTCTTCTATTTCTTTGCATTGATCACTGAGGAAGGCTGTCTTATCTCTCCTTGCTATTCTTTGGAATTCCGCATTCAATGAGTATATCTTTTATTTTCTCCTTTGCTTTCATGTTTTTTCTTTTATCAGCTATTTGTAAGGCCTCCTCAGACAACCATTTTGCCTTTTTGCATTTCTTTTTCTTGGGGATGCTCTTGATCACTGCCTCCTGTACAATGTCATGAACCTCCATCCATGGTTCTTCAGGCACTCTATCAGATGTAATCCATTCAATCTATTTCTCATTTCCACTGTATAATTGTAAGGGGTTTGATTTAGGTCGTACATGAATGGTCTAGTGGTTTTCCCTATTTTCTTCCATTTAAGTCTGAATTTGGCAATAGGGAGTTCATGATCTGATCACAGTCAACTCCCAGTCTTATTTTTGTTGACTGTTTAGAACTTCTCTATATTTGGCTGCAAAGAATATAATCAATCTGATTACAGTATTGACCATCTCATAATGTCCAAGTGTAGAGTCTTGTCTTGTGTTGTTGGAAGAGGGTGTTTGTATCTTTTGTAGTGCTGTGAAATAGATGGATATATCCAGAGGAAAACAAATATTGAAACTGATAAGAACTTGTCATGGTCAATGATGAGAAAATAGAAGTTGCTTGGGATAACTTGTGCAACATCTATCCTTAGAATTTTGTAGTAGGAATAACCACTCAGAGAATTCTAAGATCAGAAATGAAGATGGATAGAATGAGAGATGAAGAGGTTTTACAGGCAAAAATAATTGTGTATAAAGAACAGGGCTCAGAGAGAGCAGGAAAGTTTGAAGAACTGAAAGAGGTTCAAGATAGTGAAATGACAGAGGAGGACGGGTATGCACAAATTGGGGGTAGAACATGGAAGGACAGGGAGTAAGTATAATGGGGATAATGGTAAGAAAAGGATGAACCACCCAGAGGTTGCTCTCTTCTCCTTTTCTGGAGAAAAATCTGAATATTATGATTGAATTATTTAGTGTCCAATTTCAAAGAACTGAGACATTCTCAGATTGTCCCAGTTGTGACAAATAAGAACATACAGAATCCATCTTAGCAGCTGAATCTCTGTCTCTCAGAGAATTGGATGTTTATTCATTAAACCATCCAGTTTCAACACTTACATTTACCTGACTGCCATGGATCACCTTATCCATTCTTAGCCACAGCTATGACTTGACTCATCTCTTCTGCTGTCATTTTTGCTGTTGTGGTCCATAGCTATGTTTTTTAGATGTACTCTGTTCAATATGGTAGCCACTAGCCACACATGGCTATTTAAAAATGAATTTAATTCAATTAACACTCCTCAGTTTCAGTTCTGTTATAGTCTGACTTAGGCAGAATGATTGAGCTCATTGGCTGCTGCAATGAGCAGTGACCTTGCTGCAGTGACCTTTGAGGTCATTCTGCTGCAATTGATTGAGTAGGGGGTGAGGTAAAGGAAAAAATTATAACCAAACCAGAAGGAAATCCTTGAATCTGCTGCTTTTAGTGGCAGAAGGAGGCTACAGGCATCATATCATATATATTTCAACAAATATTTGCTATGATTAATGCCAAAGATACAACATTGAAAAAGACGTGCTCTGTGAACTTAAAGAATGTGTTGGTTGGAACACTGGTAATACTAAATGCAATAGAAATACCACAGTAGGGAAATACATATGTAAGATTGTTAGGGCATAAAAAGACTGATCTGGCTGGGGAGGCTAACAAAGGAGGCTCATTAAAGATTAACCTGGAAAGATTAAGAGGAATTAGACCGTAAGAAGAAAATAGATATCCCAAGCAGAGTGAACAGCAATGCTAAAGGTTAAAGGTAAGAAAACAGAGAAATCAGATGTACCTTCCAGGGTCCAGCATTCCAAGAGAACAGTGTGGAAGAGAGGCAGGTGTCCTTATAGCCCAGCATCCAGCTCTATGTTTTAGTTTCATTTTTTATACTTACACTGTATATCATTTAATTTTTCTTCCACACTATTTTGATACATCACTAATGGCTCTTTTCATTGGCTCTTTTCATCAACAAAGCAGTCTTTCTAACTTCTTTTGTTAAAAATCACCTCACTTTTTCTTTACCAGTTGTTTGCATTAAAAGGGTTTCATTTTCTCTGGTCACATATTGGGTAACTCATGTTGGGCTAATTTGACCCTCTCTCCAATGCAGAGGAGAACCAAAACCAGAAAATGATTTAGCTTATCGATTCTGATTGTGTCATGCTGAAGATTATTCCTTAGTGACTGCTGCCTAGAGCCCCAGGGCTGTTTCTGAAGAGCCCTGTTAGAGTTTACCTACTACTTACCTTTTATCAAATATTTTAATCTTAATACCTGCAATATGTGCTTAATGATATTCTTTGAGGAAAAAATCAATACTGGAAAATGGATGCATATTATCAGTGTTTTATTCATTCAGTTTTATCTTTCTACCTTTTGAGTTGAATCTTCCTTAATCTCTTCATGACCACTCAGTGCCCTAGTTAAGCATCTTCACTGTTTCTGAATTTGCCTGGGAGACTTCAGGCTCTAGGTCATTCTCCCCCACCCCCAATTGTGTACCCCCAAATCCTGCCCACTGTACAAGGCCTAGCTCAGCCTTAGATTCCCCACCACTTTCTCTGATTGTTTCAGCTCAAAAATCATCTAATTCCTCGAAACCAATTTGGGAGATAAATATCATTTCTTCATTTCTCATTTCCTATAGGAGAGAACTTCACAAAATCCTCGACTTCTTGCCGCACATCTCGCTCCTTCTCACAGCAGCAAAGTAAATTGATTTGTGGATGAGACACAGACATTTGCCCATTTTCTTTCTTGAATCCAAAGAAATTTGCTTTTCTTTTTCAATTAAAATAGCCCACAGGGGATTATTTGATCAGAGGGGATTATATTTTTCTTTCCTTTCCCTGGTAGAACATTTGCTTCTTGCATTTATTTACATCCCCATCCCATAGATTTTGTTATAAAGCTAAGGCTGTTAGATAAAAATGGGGTTGGAGATGGAGACAGAGATAACCTACAGATTTCTAAGCATCTTCTGCAGATTTCTTGTTACATGAATGCTAGTGAAAACAGTGTCTCCCTAAGACTCCCAAGACTGATAAAAATTTCAAGCTCCTCAAATTGGTAAAATACTTACTATAATATCATCTTTGCTTTTGAGGTCTCTTTTTAGTAAGGAAAATCATGTCCCGATTCTGAAGAATTTCAAGAGTGACATTACATGTAGTTATGGAACAATATTCTTGGAAGTAATTGAGCACATTTTCTGCTAAATCATTCAGCATATTTCAACAGTCTCAATATTCACTAATGCACTAATTTTGAGTGACTGATTGCTGATTATAGGTATCTTTATTCATTGTTCATGAAAAGTGACTGTGATTTATAATAAGGCAAAGAGCCAAAAAAGTGGGTCATAATGCTTTTCTTTGAGATTAGCTTCACTATTTATGATACACTTTGGCAAAACTTTGAATATGTGTTTTAAAATCTGGAATATACAAGAAATAACATTCACCCCTAATGTTGCTTTGAGAATAATGTAAATTAATATACATCAAAATGTTCTTTGTTTTAAGCTCCCTTAGACCCATTACTGATTAATATGTTCTCAGTTTTATATTTAACAATCTGTTAGTACAATATACATACACATCCTCTGCCTGCTGTTTTTAATGTTTTTATACAGCATCTCAATTTCTATATATATATATATATACATATATATATATATATATACACAAATACACACATATAATATACATTAATACTGTCAATTCCAACTGAAGACAAATTGCTATCTGCATGCTTAGCTGTAACATGTATTTTTAAACCTAGGGAATGACTATGAAGTTCATAATACAAAAGAGCATGTCTTGGTGAAAGAGTGGGATAGAAATCGATAAACTTATAAAGAACTAGAAAGAAATGAGATAACGGGAGATTCTGTGCTTATAATAAAAAATACATTTTTAATTTACATTTACATTTCATAGACTCTATTATGCCTGCGTACATACTCAGTCGTGTCTGACTATTTGCAATCCCTGGACTGTAGCCCACCAGGCTCCTCTGTCCATGGGGTTTTCAGGTAAGAATACTGGAATGGGTTACCATGTCCTACTCCAGGAGATCTTCCTGACCCAGGGATCAAACACATGTCTCTTATATCTGCAGCTTTGGCAGGCTGGTTCTTTACCACTAACACCAGCTGGGAAGCCCATACTATGTTATAACTGAGGTTAATTTCAGTTAATTTGTAGAGATAGGAGGAAAATTACTGAAGGCTTAGAAGTTTCTTTCTTTCTTTTTTTTAAATTTTATGCTTTCAGAATGATAACAATAAAAATAACAATGTTAAAAGCCACCATTATTCGTCAACTACCCGTGTTCCAGGCTCTGAATTTAATATCATCCCATCATCATATCTTAGTACATAAGTGAGTTTTTATTATCTCCATTTTCAGATGGAGAAATTGAGTGTCAATCAAGTTCAAATACACTGCTTGGCTATTAACTGAAAGAACTGGGAATCCCACACCCTATCAGAATGACTTCAAGGTTCATACTTCCATGTGCTTAATATCATCCCCCATCATCTTCCAATGCAGACTTTCAAAACTGCTTCAGTAGTTGTGCTTTGTGCAGAGAATTCTCCTAATTAGCACAGCACACACTGTGAGGACAGGACGAGAGTTCCTTTCTAGAGCAGAATTTCTCAGCAGTGACACTGTGAACATTGTAGCTCAGATAAATCACACACGAGGGTGTTTAGGAACATCCCTGACTTCTACCTGCTGGATGCCAGTAGTACCTCCTCCTCAGTGATTACAATTTTAAAATGTCTCCAGTCTTTACCAAATATGTCTTCTTCCCAGAATGAGAGAATTACCCTTAGTTGAAAACCACTGTTACAGAGGTCATTTTCTCTTTAATCAGGCCAAATTCCAGGACAATACTGAGAAATACCTGCTCTGCAGTATCTTACATGGTGCCCATAATGTAGAATTTTTAAATACATATTTTCCGAAACCAGTATGCCATTTAAGAGAAAGTGAATACAGTAGATTATTAATGTTCTGAATTGGAGTCAATTTTATAAACATACATTAAAGAAATTGTTAGAAAGCTATCTCTATTTCTGGCACTGTTTCCTTTTCTGTATCTCCTTACTCATCCTGTCTCTATACTCTTCCTTTCCCTTCCCTTCTTTCTTTCCTCCTTCCCTTGATTTCTCTCTTTATCTTCCTCTCTCCTTCCCTTTCTTCCTTTTTTCCTTCTTTCCCCCTTCTATTTCTTCCTTTTCCCTTCGTTTCTCCTTTCATTGCTGAAACAGGTTAAAAAGAAACACAATGACACGTGCATTTCAGCAGTACATGCATATCTTAGTCTTGAATGTTCTAGTCACTTCAGCAATTGGAAAAAAAAAAAAAAAGCTAAAAAGCTAAATAATTGGGAGATTGTGAATTTGCACAAGAATTTAGACTCCAGAATGACTCATATCACATTTTCTACAAATAGTTTTGAAAAAGGCTTTTATTTTAATGGGAAATTACATACCACCATTGGAATTGAAATAAATCAATTGCTACAAATGATGCTTGAATTAAAACATCTATGTGTACTGGTCTTAATTTTCTGTAGATATCAGTTTCCTGATATATTTTCTTTTCTTTTTACACCAAGATAAAATGCAGTAGAGAGTGCTGGGTCCAGCAATTTAAATGGTACTTATTAAACACAGTAAGCCAAGTATATTTGGAGTCATTTACTACCTATTTAAAAAGCCATTTCTTCTTTCTGTATGCAATTCCTTTGAGTCAATTGGAGCTACAAGATGGTTATATTGAGAGTAAATGTTTCTTTCTTAAATATTTGCTGTCTTTTCTTATTTGATGAAGATACTAAGAGTTTTTAAGTGAGAAGAAGAATCCATATGCTAAGTTGTGTCCGACTCTACAACCCCAAGGACTGCAACATGCCAGGCTTCCCTGTCCTTCAACATCTCCTGGAGCTTGCTCAAATTCTTGTCCATGTGTCAATGAAGCCACCCAGTCATCTCATCCTCTGTCATCTGCTTCTCCTCCTGCCCTCAGTCTTTCCCAGCATTAGGGTCTTTTCCAATGAATTGGTTCTTCCCATCAGGGGGCCAAAGTATTGGAGCTTCAACTTCAGCATCAGTCCTTCCAATGAATACTCAGGGTTGATTTCCTTTAGGATTGACTGGTTTGATCTCCTTGCTGTCCAAGGGACTCTCAAGAGTCTTCTCCAGCATGACAATTTGAAAGCATCAGTTCTTCGGTGGTCATCCTTCTTTATGCAGTAATTTGAAATAAATAAAATGCAGCAGACCTTAAACTGTTTAGGCACCAAACACGACATTTAAATCAGAAGAGTATTTTGCTCACTTTGGATTACCTTAGCTACTTACCATTATCTTGAAAAAAAAAAAGGCAATATAGATGTGACTCTCTAGTATTGAAATACATAAATAACTTATAGGAAAATATGCTATTCTCTGAAAATAATTTGAAATCTTAGCAAGTTATTGAGGGGAAAAAAACATGTTTCTTACAGACATGTAAAAAGATCACATATCTCTCTGTTCTCTTGGAGTCTGCCCACTTCTTACCTCTTTAGTGAATTTAGGTTTAAAGGTAATGTTACTCACATCTCTAAACTTGGTAGAGAATGGTGCCATCTCTAAATGGCACCATTTTGTTGGTTTTAGTTAGAATTTCCTCCAATTCATGTGAGTGTTAGTAGGTCTGCTACTAAAATTCAGAACAGGCATTGACTGAATGGCCAGAATATCATGCTTCGTTGTTTAGATGTATGGAGTAGGGGCATAAAAATTAGAACTAAGAGAGAGAAGATTAGGGCTAGAACCCCTCCTAGTTTATTGGGAACTGATCGTAGAATTGCATGTGCAAATAGGAAGTACCATTCTGGCTTAATATGAGGGGGCGCATTGAGTGGGTTTGCTGGAGTATAGTTATCTGGGTCTCCGAGCAAATCTGGTGCGAACAGTACTAATAGTATTAGGAAAAGAATTAGAAGTAGGACACCTAGAATATCTTTGATGGTATAGTAAGGGTGGAATGGGATTTTGTCTGCATCTGATGGGATTCCTGTTGGATTATTGGATCCTGTTTCATGGAGGAAGAGTAAATGGACTACGGCAAGTGCTGCAATGATAAATGGGAGAATAAAGTGGAAGGCAAAGAATCGAGTTAGGGTTGCTTTATCTACTGAAAAGCCCCCTCAAATTCATTCGACCAGGTTTGTGCCGATGTATGGAATTGCTGAGAGGAGGTTGGTGATGACTGTTGCTCCTCAGAATGATATTTGTCCTCATGGTAGGACATATCCTACAAATGCTGTGGCTGTCACTGTGAATAGAAGAATTACTCCGATGTTTCATGTTTCTAGGAAAGCATATAACCCATAGTATAGGCCTTGTCCTACATGTATAAATAGGCAAATGAAGAATATTATTGCTCCGTTTGCATGTATGTATCGGATAATTCAGCCATAATTGATATCTCGGCAAATATGGGTAACGGAGTAGAATATGTTATTGTGTCGGATGTATAGTGTATTGATAGGAATAGGCCTGTTAGGATTTGTAGGATTAAGCAGATTCCTAGCAGGGAGCCTAAGTTTCATCATGATGAGATGTTTGATGGGGCTGAGAGGCCAATGAATGCGTTGTTTACACTTTTTATTAGTGGGTGGGATTTTCGAATTAGTGTTCTTGTAGTTGAATGACCACGATGGTTTTTCATATCATTAGTCATGGTTAGATTCCATGTGAGAATAATGATAGCATACACTGTATTTATTTTAAGTATCATTTTTGTGCTTGGTTTTGTGCTTTAGTTGGTTAACTAAAATAACCAACAGAGTCCTTCTTGAAATTCTTTGTGAATTTTGCTTAACTGCTTCTATGTCTTAAGCCTGGTCAGTAAGAATATTACATCTGGAAAGATTTCCTCTACCTAGAGCTAACTCCCCTGGAGAAGGAAATGGCAACACACTCCAATACTCTTGTCTGGAAAATTCCATGGACAGAGGAGATGGGCAGGCTACAGTCCATGGGATTGCAAAGAGTTGGACACAACTGTGTGACTAACTTTCACTTTCAGAGCTAACTAGGGTGGCTGGGGGACAGAATATTTCCTCTGATCTGTATTTGGGAAAAAACAAACAAACAAACAAACAAAACCCAGAAGCAATTATTACCCTTAAGATGTTTTTTTCAGGGAGAGATGCATTGTGAGCACTGTCTTCCACAGCTAGTACAAGAAATAATCTGAGATAGAGTTTTAAATGACATTTCCAGTGTCATTTCTGTATGGCTTCTTTCTTGTTCTGGGCTTCCCTGATTGCTCAGATGGTAAAGACTCTGCCGGTAATGCAGGAAACCTGGGTTCGATCTCTGGGTCGGGAAGATCCCCTGGAGAAAGAAATGGCTATCCACTCCAGTATTCTTGCCTGGAGAATTCCATGGACAGAGGAGCCTGGTGGGCTACAGTCCATGGGGCTGAAGAGTTGGACATGACTGAGTAACTAACACTTTCACTTGTTCCAGGTTATTTGACCTAGCACTACATACTTTTTTTTTTCAGCTTGCTTTTCTTGATGTTTCCATTCATCCAGGAGGTATATCTGTCTGCAATAAGAGAAAAGGAAGTTTCAAACCTGTAGTTATTTGATTATTTCTGGATTTCTTCGTTCATGTCAGCAACAGCTCATTTTCAAATTAGCATAAAGTAATCTAGTATGTACGTACATACACATACACACACATACACATGGCTTACTATATATCTGATACTATTCCGGGAGCTTTTTTAATAGTAACTTATTTAACCTTTGAAAAAACCCTATGAGAAAGTTGCTTGTAATTATGCCACTGTCAGGTAAGAAATCTGAGATACAGAAAGTTTTGGCAAGTTGACCAAGGTCAACTAGTGAATTGCCAATTCAAACCCAGGCCATTGGTCTCTAGAGTCTGCCCTCCACCACTATGTACTACCACCTCATTGACAAGTAAAGTCACATTCACTCCAGCTCTTCAGACACAGGATAGCTGACTATTTGCACATGCTTCTCAGCAGCAAGAGAGACTTTCTGGGCTCTGGATGTATATCTCCTTCAAAAAATATTTCCTATAAATCAGAGGCATCTCACGCTCTTGAATAATCTAGTGGGCTTCAGATGCCAGGGAAAAGCTGACTTCAGAGGTGGTCCCAAGTGGACAGAGTACACAGCTTTATGGTACAGCATATTTGCAAGGGAACTTAAATAATTCTGGAGGTGCTATGAGCACAGTTTTTGGCCTACATAAGACTGCTGAATTTCTGTGAATTATAACTTCTATGTATGTTTGATTATAATTCATAGAACTCAAACTTCAAAAGTGAGATTAATAAAAATTCAAGATATAGGGTTTACAAGACATAAATCCAAGTCAATAATATGATTATTCAAATCTTAGAAATATGTCTCAGATGGTCAACTTTAGACTTATAAGGACCTTACTTCAACATAAGTAACTACAACAGATTCTAAGTTCCCAGAGGTCAGGTAGCATATCTACATGACTCAGCATTTAATTAACCCAGTTCACGGCACATAGTTTGATGCCCAATATCAGGTGACAAAGGAAGGAAGAAGAGAGCATGAAAAGAAAGGTGGAAGCAGAGAGGGAGGGAAGGAGAAAATGGGAGGAAAGAAGACAATCTTTTAACTCGTTTCCCCTGCTCTCTAATGGAAAATTCCTCAGATGAACGGTCTTATAATTTTCACTATGAACATGTTCAGATGCGTTAGCCTGCTTTAGAAAGGATGAATTCACCAAAATTACCTCTCCATTCTAAAGTTGTTCAAATTATCTTGCAGAAAAAGAAATTCTCTCACAAAAATCTATTGTTGTTCAGTCACTAAGTCATGTCTGACTATTAGCAACCCATGGACTGCAGCATTCCAGGCTTCTCTGCCCTACACTATCTTCCAGATTTTGCTCAAATTCATGTCCACTGAGTCAGTGATGCCATCCAACCATCTCATCCTCTGTCTCCACCTTTTTCTCCTCCCTTCAATCTTTCCCAGCATCTGTTCCAATGAGTCAGCTCTTTGCATCAGGTGGCCAAAGTACTGGATCTTCAGCTTCAGCATCAGTCCTTCCAATGAATATTCAGGGTTGATTTCCTTTAGGATTGACTGGTTTGATCTCCTTGCTTTCCAAGGGACTCTCAAGTGTCCTCTCCTGTACCAAATTTGTTCAAATTAGGTTGTAGAAAAAGCACTTCTCTCACAAAAATCTATAGACATCTATAATTTCCACGTAGGACATACAAAATTATTACAATTAAACACACCATTCTCTTTCTCTTTTGGTTGCCTCTCAAATTGTAGCTCTTAATATTTAAAACTTGAAGGTATATCATGGATCATATCTAAGAGTTTATAAAGGCAACAAAGACGGCAGATCGATTGCAACAAAATGAATTTTGATCCAGGTTCTGGGAGTGTTCTTATGTAGAGCCTTAAAACCAAGTTTGAGTTCTTCCCTATTCCAGGCAAAATTCCATTGTCATATTCTATTCATTCAAACATTTAGGAATATTACGGCATGCCCCAGATCCTCATCCAAGATTTGTCTAGGATTTTTACAAATAGTTTCTGTCTTCTAAGATAGAAGCCCTTTCTATGATTAAGGACATTTAAGCTAATGGAGAATAGACACACTCTTTGGATTCATTTTGCATTCATGAGATCATTCAAGTTCTTTAAGAAAAGTCATCTTCTAATCTGAGCATGACTAATGCATTTCTAGGTTGTGGTCAAAACACTAGAGGCTGGAAAAAAAAAAAATTAAACTCTTAACTTTAGATGTTTTGCCTTTATGTTTGCCACCATTGGAAGGTTTTTAAAAGTTTGATCAGAACAGGGCTTGTTTTACAGAAGTTTTTCCTGTGAAAAGGAAGTGGGTGGAGGGAAATGAAAGTTAATGCATGAGCAGAGTTCAGTTACTCTGCTTCTCCTAGAATTTATGCATTTCTTCTGAGTTATTTTTAAATAGATCTGTTAGATGTCCTGTTATTTTGAATAAGTGTCTAGTTTTAATTAGGCAAGGTACATAAGTGTTTTAATTAGATATCCAAATACATCATCTGAGATTTTTTTCCCCCAGAAAATAAAAGTAATTTGATTTCTTCTTCATTAAATATAAGTGCAGTAAATTCTTTTGAATATATTTTCAACTCAAGAGATTGAGATCTTTTCCATTGGACTATAATATATGCATAGATTATTTCATCTTAAATTTCTGTAAGCTAATGAAGTGCATGAAAGTAATGAAGTTAAACCACAACTTGTTAAGTGTGATGCAATTTTCCAACATGACAAAAAAAAAAAAGAGTTATTAGGTTAATGCCAGTGCCCTGAATTAGAGTCTACTTTGTTCACTTGCTTTTTAAACTCAGTACAAAAAAAGTGTAAGTGTGTTTACATGCTTTCTATGAGATGAAATGAGGGATAGTATCCTGTCATTCCACTGGAATATATCTGTCACTCTTTTTTTTCATGTCACTATGTATTATTTAACTTGAAAATTAGAGCATGACGGTAGGAGAAAAGATAAAAATAAAAAATTGGACACAGTACACCTTGCTTTTGTCAGAATGTCTGGAAATATACAAATCACAGGGTTTCCCACGTGGTTTTCACTGCAATCCACCGACTAATATTTGCTGTAACACTGCTCACCACGCTGTTTCTCACACAGAACTTAAACCCTGAATGATCGTGCAGGTACAGCAAACACTAGCTTCTGAATGGGGCTGTGATAATTGTCAAGTCCAGCTCTTCTCCTCATTGGTGGGGCCCCAAGATCCATTATATAATCTATCAGAAACCCATTTTTCTCATCCACACATTGGAGACTCTACCTTTTGCTTGTTGGAAGAGTCACGCAGGGTGTCAAAAGGCGTCTGTTGTCAAATGAGTCCCCATTAAGCGTTATCCTCAGTTTATCATCGTTATCCTCAGTTTATCATCTTCGCTCCACAACCATTTCTTTCTCTTTCTCTTCTATTGTTTTCTTTCATTTCCACTGTCTCAGCCTCAGCTCTCTCAGTGATTGACAATTGCTCACACTTAATATACAAAAGCATCTTTTTGCTCTTTTTAACAGTAGTCAAGGGGAGTCATTTTGAATCATCTGAGACTGTCTTCATCGTTCCTTTTTGTGTGGCTAATCTGAGATGCACAACATGGAGCTAAAGTCAAAATACTGTCTTTAATAACTTTTACCATACATTTAAAGACATGCTTAAACTCCAGATTTACATATGTTTCTGGGGGGACTCACTTAAATTATCTATATTTCTATTCATTTTTTCAGAATTGTTATTGAATGCATCTTGAAAATCAACTTTTTTTTTTTTTTTTTTGAGTGAGAGTATTTTTCACATTGGGCTTCCTTGGTAGCTCAATGGTAAAGAATTCACCTGCCATTGCAGGAGACACAGATTCAATCCCTGGGAAAGAAGATCCCCTGGAGAAGGAAATGGCAACCCACTCCAGTATTCTTGCCTGGGAAATTCCATGGAAAGAGGAGCCCGGCAGGCTACAGTCCATGGGATCACAAAACTGTTAGACATGGCTTAGCAACAACAATAGTTTTTCATATTATCTTTTTGTGACTATGTGTCTTTAGACAATTCTATTTTATCTTTTTGTGATTAGTGTCTTTAGACAATTCTATTCTTGGGAAAAGTGTGTCTCTGAATGACTGAGTGCGTTCAAATAAAAGCAAATGTGGCCCTAAAGCCATGTAAAACCTAAGTGAATTAGGATAGATTTCAGACTCTTGACATCTCCTCTTTGATGCATGGCTAAAGTTCTCTTCCAAGATGGCAGTCATATTGTAATGCATAAGTGAGTCACATCAACACAGTATACACTTTAAACATACACAATGTTATATGGCAATTATAGATCAGTTTTAAAATGGTTATTTTTTTAAGTTTCCATGTGTATCAGGAATGAAGAAGGGTATGATTTGGAGAGACCAAAAAATCCCCAGGTATTCTCTAGGGGAAAACATTATGTTTTTTATACCAGTTTTAGAAAGCATCTTTCTTCTCTTTATGCCTGGTTGGTTCAAGGGACAGCTCTGTGAGACTGTCCTTGGTGGTACAGAATTAATTGCTCTTTCATCCAAGTCCCTGTAGTACAGTCTACATATTTTGATTAAAATATATTGCACAACCCATTTTAGTGATTGTATGCAAGTATCTGTTTTGCTAAATTTAGTCTCCTATAAGTGATTGTTCTTTTCTTTTCTTGTCTCAGGAATGCACCTGGGCAGAATAACCCCTCTGTGGATATTTATCGGACTTGCAGATGTTATAGAATTTGAAGTCTTGTTACTCTTAAACATTGATATGCAACCTGTCCTTAGAGGGCAATTCTACAAAGTAGTCTTTGTGGAAAATTGTGTAATAAGTTAAGAATTGATCCAGAAATTCATAGACTAACATACTTCCCAAGTGGTTCTAGTGGTAAAGAAAGTGAAAGTGTTAGTGCTCAGTCATCATGCAAATAGAGGTATTTAGTTCAAATTCCTAAATTAAATGTGTTGTTTTCATCTCTCTTGTAGTTGCAAAATAAGTATTTACTGAAAAAAAAAAAAAAAAAGGTAAAATTTCCCCAATGTCCTCTGGACACTTTTCTGAGTTCCTTGCTCAGGTAAAAACACAGTTTGCTGCATTTTTCTAGTAGTCCTTTGAGTTGTAAATAAACTAAACATATGTGCTTTTAGGGACTGTTTATGTTCTGTAATATTATTTTTAAGAGTGCACAAGCCCTCATTAATAACTGAGGCAACTGGATTTAATTAGAGGGGTCTCTGACTACATGAAATCAGTATAAGATCAAATTAAACCATTTTACTTTACATAAAGTCTTTACTACATCCTCAATGCCAATGCCCTCAAAATTGAGTTGCCAAGCCCTATTTTCTCATAGAACTAGTGATATTCTGCAAAGCAAAATGTCTGGTTTGTAATGGTCAAAAAGATCTTAAATATATTAATACATTTAGCCTACGTATTTAAAAATTTTTTTGATTTGTATTTTTTAGGTTCTGCAAGGATAAACCAGTTCTATCAGCATTGGGTAAATTTCCATATGATCCTCTGACTGGGGCCCACTGTTCAAGAACAGAATATCTATGATCAAATTTACTTTTGTGCTCCATGTTAGGAAAGATCTGCGTCTGTCTGCTTCCTCCCTTTATTCCCCCATGTCTACACATTTATGGGTGTGCATGCCATGTGTGAAACACGAGAACATTCTTATCTCCACAGCTCAGCTAATTTTGTTAGAGATACCAGCAGCCATAATAACATAAGGAGGTATTTTTGGATTCAGACACAGAACCAAGCCAAATATTTCATGTAATGCAATGAGTCCATACGGAGCTGGAAAACATAGCTTTCATGTTTCATGGAGGCCCTTAAATTGAAACAAATTTTAACTAGGCTGCAAAGTCAGCAGAGAATATGTCCCCTTTCTTTCTTCTTCCGTGAATGTGGATATCTAATTCACATAAAGAATTATCCTATGTGCCTGTAATAGCTTTCTTATATTAAGTACTTTAAGGCTTCCCTGGTAGCTCAGTGGTAAAGAATCTGCCTGTCAATGCAGGAGACACAGGTTCAATCCTTGGGTCAGGAAGATCTCCTGGAAAAGAAAATGGCAACCCCACTCCAGTATTCTTTCCTGGGAAATCCCATGGACAGAGGAGTCTGGTGAAACATAGTCTGTGTGGCCGCGCGCGCGCGTGCACACACACACACACACACACACACACACACACATAGACACACACACACATAGACACACACGCAAACCACACACTGGTATTCTTTACTATGTGTGGATCCTTCTGGTAATCATGGTTGCTTTTTTTCCCCAGCAAGTTGCAGAGATAACTTGTAGGGATTCAGTCAGCTCTTCCCTCCTCCCACCTTTGATAGTCGCTTCCATGTACACTATGTTCTTTGACTTTTCAATGCACTTCCCTTGTTGTGGGATATAGCCTCCCTCATTCTTTATTAACCACACAGCTCTGTGGACCTTTTTCTTTGAAGAGGCGTCTGATATTCTTCCCATGAGAAAAATAGAGGTAATAACAAAATTAAAGGAGAGGTTTAAAAGTTCATAAAATAATAATTCTTCACCTACTGCTCCCAGTTCTTTCGCAGAAAGTAAGCTGAAAACTTAACTGGACTTTGAAATTCAAACCTCTTCCCTTTCAAGACTTGGTGAAATCACATTGTTCTTTCCTCCCTTGATTATGCCACTTTTGAGATGATGTCACCACAAAGTCCAATTGATTGATCTTGTGTTTCAAACCAATGACTAGAATCTCTGAGTATTCCAGGGGAGCCAGCACTTAATTCACCAGACCTTTGCCCTGATGAGAAATGATTTCTTTAAACATTTCCTCATCATTCTCCTTTTGACAAAGACTTATGAGTTGTTATATTTATAACCACCCTAGGGCTTCCCTGGTATCTCAAACAGTAAAGCATCTGCTTACAATGCAGGAGACCCGGGTTTGATCCCTGGATCGGGAAGATCCCCTGGATTAGGAACTGGCAACCCACTCCAGTACTCTTGTCTGGAAAATCCCATGGATGGAGGAGCCTGGTAGGCTGCAGTCCTTGGGGTCGCGAAGAGTGGGACATGACTGAGCAGCTACACTACACTTCACTTCACCATGTATTAAAAATTCTCACCCTTTCTTTTCCCAATTTTGAATCTCTCAGTTGTTCCATGTCATTACTGTTGTTCCTTGACTTGCATACAGGTTTCTCAGAAGACAGATAAGGTGGTCTGGTAGTCCCAGGATTTTCCACAGTTTGTTGTAATCAATACATCGAAAGCTCTCATGCAGTCAATAAAAGAGAAGTAGATGTTTTTCTGGAATTCCCCTTTTTTTCTGTGATCCAGTGGATGCTGGTAGTTTGATCTCTGGTTCTTCCACCTTTTCTAAATCCAACTTTAACATATGGAAGTTCGCAGTTCATGGACTGCTGAAGCCCTTGTTGCTATCCAGTCACTCAGTCATGTCTGACTCTTTGTGGCCCCATGGACTGCAGCACACCAGGCTTCCCTGTCCTTCACCATCTCCTGGAGCTTGCTCAAACTCATGTCCTTTGAGTCAGTGATATCACCCAACCATCTTGTCCTCTATCATCCTCCTCCTGCCTTCAATCTTTCCTAGCATCAGGGTCTTTTCAAATGAATTGGCTCTTTGCAACAGGTGGCCAAAGTATTGGCACTTCAGCTTCAACATCAGTCCTTCAAATGAATATTCAGGGTTGATCTCCTTTAAAGTGGACTGGTTTGATCTCCTTGCAGTCCAAGGGACTCTCAGTAGTCTTCTCCAACACCACAGTTTGAAAGCATCAATTCTTCAGCACTCAGCTTTCTTTATGGTCCAACTCTCACATCCATACACGGCTACTGGAAGAACCATAGCTTTGACTATACAGACCTTTTTTGGCAAAGTAATATATCTGTTTTTTAATATGCTGCTGAGGTTTGTCATAGCTTTCCTTCCAAGAATCAAGCATCTTTTAATTTCATGGATGCAGTCACCATCTGCAGTGATATTGGACCCAAGAAAATAAAGTCTGTCACTGCTTCCAGTTTTTCCCTATCTATTCACCATGAAGTGATGGGACTGGAGGCCATGTCATTTCTTGAATGTTGAGTTTTAAGCTGGCTTTTTCACTCTCCTCTTTCACTTACATCAACAAGCTCTTTAGTTCTTCTTTGCTTTCTGTCGTAAGGGTGGTATCATCTGCCTATCTGAGGTTATTGTTATTTCTCCTGATAGTCTTTATTCCAGCTTGTTCTTCATACAGCCCGCCATTTCACATGATGTTCTCTGCACAGAAGTTAAATAAGCAGGGTGACAGTATACAGCTTTGACGTACTCCTTTCCCAATTTGGAACCAACCTGTTGTTCCATGTCCAGTTCTAACTGCTGTTTCTTGACCTGCGTACAGATTTCTCAGGAGGCAGATCAGGTGGTCTCCTATTCTCATCTCTTTCAGAATTTTCCACAGTGTGTTGTGATCCACACAGTCAAATGCTTTAGTGTAGTCAGGGAAAAGAAGCAGATGTTTTCCTGGAATTCTCTTGCTTTATCTATGATCCAATGTATGTTGGCAATTTGATCTCTAGTTCTTCTGCCTTTTCCAAGTTCAGTTTGTACATGTGTAAGCTCTTAGTTCACATACTGTTGAAACCCAGCTTAAAGAATTTTGGCCATTATCTTACTAGCATGTGAAATGAGTGCAATCATGTGGTAGTTTGAACTGTCTTTGGCATTGCCCTTTGTGATTGGACTGAAAATTGGCCTTTTCAAGATGTTTAGCCACTGCTGAGTTTTCTAAATTTGTTGGCTCTAAATTTGTTGGCATATTGAGTGTGGCACATTAACAGCATCACCTTTAAGGATTTGAAATAGTTCAGCTGGAATTCCATCACCTCCACTAGCTTTGTTCCTAGGAATGCTTCCTAAGTCCACATGACTTCGCACCCTAGGATGTCTTACTCTAGGTAAGTGACCACGCCATCATGGTTATCCAGGTCAGCAAGACATTTTCTGTATAGTTCTTTGTATTCTTGCCACCTCTTCTTAATCTTTTCTGCTTCTGTTAGGTCCTTGCCATTTCTGTCCATTATTGTGCCTATCTTTGCATGAAATGTTCTCTTGGTATCTCTTCCCTGAAGAGATCTTTAGTCTTTCCCATTCTGGTTTTTTTTTTTTTTTTCTTCTTTATTTCTTTGCATTATTCTCTTAAGAAAGCTTTCTTATCTCTCCTTGCTATTCTTTGGAACTCTGCATTCAAGTGGGAATATCTTTCCTTTTCTCCTTTGCTTTTTGCTTCCCTTCTTTTAACAGCTATTTGTAAGGCTTTATCAGACAATCATTTTGACTTCTTGCATTTCTTTTTCTTTGGGACAGTTTTGGTCACTGGCTCCTGTACAATGTTATGAATCTCCATCCACAGGTCTTCAGGCACTCTGTCTACCAGATTTAATCCCTTGAATCTATTTATCACTTCCACTGTATAATCATAAGAGATATTATCTAGCTCATACCTCAATGGTCTAGTGGTTTTACCTACTTTCTTCAATTTAAACCTGTAATTTTATCTTATATACGGAGTACATCATGCAAAATGCCAGGCCGGATGAATCACAAGCTGCAACCAAGATTGCCAGGAGAAATATCAACCACCTCAGGTATTAGAGTGATAGGTGATATCACTCTAATGGCAGGAATTGAAGAGGAACTAAAGAGTCTCTTGATGAGGATGAAAGAGGAGAGTGAGAAAGCTGGCTTAAAACTCAACATTCAAAAAAGGATGATCATAGCCTCTGGTCCAATCACTCCATGGCAAATAGATAGGAAAAAAGTGGAAGCAATGGCAGATTTTATTTTCTTGGGCTCCAAAGTCGCTGCAGACAGTGACTGCAGTCACAAAATTAAAAGACACTTGCTGCTTGGAAGAAAAGCTATGACAAACCTAGGCAGTGTATTAAAAAACAGTCATGTTTGTTTACAAACATCCAGATAGTCAAAGCTATGGCTTTATTCATTAGTCATGTATGGACATTAGAGTTGGACCATAAAGAAGGCTGAGCACCCAAGAATTGATGCTTTCCAACTGTGGTGCTGGAAAGGACTCTTGAGAGTTCCTTGGACAGCAAGGAGATCAAACCAGTCAATCCCAGTGGAAATCACCTATGAATATTCATTGGAAGGACTGATGCTGAAGCTTCATACTTTGGCCACTTGATGCGAAGAGACGACTCATTGGAAAAACCCTGATGCTGGGAAAGACTGAATGATGGAGGAGTAGAGGGTGACAGAGTATGAGATGGCTGGATGTCATTGGCTCAATGGACATGAGTTTGAGCAAGCTCCGGGAGACAGTCAAGGACAGGGAAGCCTGGTGTGCTGCAGTTCATGGGGTCAAAAAGAATCAGACACAGCTTAGGACTGAACAACAGAAACAACCCTTTCACTGGACTTTTGAAGTGCTCTGCCTCATCTGTGTGGCATTTCCTACAGAATTTTATTATCCCCTCTAATTTTAGTCACTTAATTTAAGCAGCTATACATCATTTTTATTTTGCCTTTTTGTCAGGCATCCTTCAAAATATCTTAACCCTGCTGTCGATCTCTCTGATTTTTTCAGAGACCAGACATGCAAGGAGCATGTCAGGAATGCAGCATTTTTGAGATATCCAGTTGATAAAATAGCAAATAACAAAGCTTTTCCTTGTATATATTTTCCCTTATGAAATCTACTCAGCTTTTAATTTTGATCTAAAGTTTTTTCTTAGTTCACTCAGGATTGGAATTTAATAAAAGACATTCTCCCAACTCTGCTCATGGAGAGAGGTATTATTTTGTTATATTAGACATAGAATGAATTTTTGTCTATTAGACATAGACAAAAAATCTCAGGAAGTGCATATAAGCTGACCAATAATTTTGAGTTTTATAAAATATCACCTGGCAAATCTACTGCCCCAAGAAACTAGACTTGTTATCTCTAACTCAGAGTGGGTCAGAGAAGGAGCTGTGCTCCCCAAGGGGTTTTGGACTGGAATGTACTCTTAATCCTGGATATATCTGGGTATTGTGGAAAGCTTGTATATGGGCAGTCATGTGTTTTTAAACACTTACTTAAGTATCTCTTCTTATTTTGGAAATATCCACTTACTTGATAAGTATTATCAATTTAAAATTAGGTGTTCATCATCCACACTACCATCTATAAGACAGATAACCAACAAGGACCTACTGTATAGTACAAGGAACTCTACTCAATATTCTGTGACACCCTATATGAGAAAAAAATATATAAAAAAGAATGAATAAACACTAAATCAATGCCTATCTGTCCCTTCCCGCACCCTTCCCTCCTGGTAACCGAAAGTTCATTCTTTAAGTCTCTGAGTCTATTTTTGTTTTGTAGATAAGTTCATTTGTATTATCATTATTATTAGACTCTGCATATAAGGGATATCATACATTTATCTTTCTCTGGCTTAGTTCACTTAGTACAATAATTGGGAGTTTGGAATTCACATGTACACACTGCTATATTTAAAATAGATAGCCAACAAGGACCTACTATAAAAATAAATAAAATAAAACTTTTAACTTTGACAAGAGTAAAAAAGATGAATATATGTGTATGTATAACTGAATCACTGCTACTAACACAACTTTATAAATCAACTATACTCCAATAAAAACAAGTACATAAATAAAACTGTTTACATAAATTAGAAAGTTTTGTTCCAAATAGTAAAAACAAATTTGAGCTAGGTTGGCACAAGGGAGGCTATGTTCTAAGGACATAGGTGTTTTTTTGGAGCTCATAGGAAGCAGTGCAGGTACCATAACAGGAAATCAAGAGCCTTCTAGAATTTGAAATTTCTCTCTCAAACCTCAGCTGGTGTCTCCTCTTACCAGTTCTAAATCCCAAAGAAAGGAACTCTGACTCAGTTTGAATCATCTGCCTGGTGCACTGGTCAAAGCCTCAGGTGCAGACTTGGTTCTGATGAAACTGATGAGTCTGGCTGCTCATAGAAGTCATTCTAGGCATTTAGGAGCAAAAGCATTTACAGGTGGGGCTTCTCAGGTGGCTGAGTGGTAAAGAATCTGCCTGCCAATGCAGGAGACGTGGGTTTGATCCCCAGGGAAGATCCCTTGCAGAAAGAAATGGCGACCACCTCAGTATTCTTGCTGATTAAATCCCATAGACAGAGGAGCCCAACCCAGTGCTGAATTGACTGAAAAGTTGGCAGTGTCCCTCAACCTTGAATATTGTGCTATATCCTTATTTGTTAAGCATAACAAGGTAAACAATGTCACAATTGCCAGAGCAGTCAGAACTGGAACTTTTTGAAGGCACAGTTCTTTGTCTACTGTTTTTTGTGTTTTTTTTGCAGTGAATTATATATGACTTTATTTTATCTCTCATCCAAACATTGACAGCCCAAGAAATGACCAATCATAATTATATTGTTACCTTTAATTGGATATATTTAAAGTGTGGAGCTTGATAAGCTTTGCCCATCACCATAATTGGGGATTTTCAGGGGCTCGGTGGTAAAGAATCTGCCTGCAATGCAGGAGACATAGGAGATGAGAGTTCAACCCCAGGATTGGGAAGATCCCCTGTAGGAGGAAATGACACCCCACTCCAGTATTCTTGCCTGGACAATACCATGGACAGAGGAGCCTGACGAACTACAGTCTGTGAGGTCACAAAGAGTCGGACATGACTGAGAGACTAACAGACTCACACTGACATCACCATCGTCAAGATAACAAACATCGTCAGCATCTCCAAGTTCTTCATGGCTTAAAACAATGCAAAAATCTTTGTATTTTGTAGAGTGGTACATTTGTTACAATTGACGAACCTACACTGACACATCATAATCATCTGAAGTTCATGGTTTACCTTGGGTTTCACTCTTGCTATTGCACATTCCATTTGTTTGAATAGGTGTATAATGCTATGTGGTATCATACAGAATATTTTTCACTGTCCTAAAAAAATCCTCTTTGCTCTGCCTATTTATCCCTCTCCCCACCATAATCCCTAGAAACCACTGATTTTTTTTTTTTTTTTTTTTTTTTACTTTCTGTATAGCTTTGCCTTTTCCACAATGTCATATAAATGGACACACACAGTAAAAAGATGGACATGCATACAGTGTGAAACTTTTTCAGATTGGCTTCTTTCACTTAATAATATGCACATAAATTTCCTTCATGTCTTTTCATGGTTTGATAGCTCATTTCTTTGTACCACTGAAGAATATTCCATTCTCTAGTTGTACTACAATTAGTTGTTCACCTACTAAACGATAGCTTGGTTGATTCCAAGTTTTGGCATTTATGGATAAAGTAACCGTAAACATGTGGGTGCAGGTTTTACTGTGTATATAGGTTTTCAACTCCTTTGGGTAAATACCATGGAGTACGATTGCTGGGTTGTATGGTAAGAGTATATTTAGTTGTGTAAAAACCTGCCAAACTTTCTTTCAATGGGGTTGTACCATTTTGCCTTCTCATCAGCAAATGAATGAGAATTACTGTTGTCCCAAATCCTCACCAGCATTTGGTGTTATTATTGTTCCAGTTTGTAGCCATTCTAATAGGTATGTAGTGACATCTTGATATTTTAATTTGCATTTCTCTGATGATATTGTAAAGTGTTGAGCATCTTTTCAAATGCTTATTTCCCATGTGGATATCTTCCTTGGTGAGGTATCTCTTAAGGTTTTCAGTTCATTTATTTTTAATCAAGTTGTTTGTTTTCTTGCTGTTGAATTTTGAGCTCTTCATATATTTTGGATGAGTCCTTTATCAAATGTGTCTTTTACAAATATTTTCTCCCACTCTGTAGCTCACCTACTTATTCTCTTGACACTGTCTTTTCCAGAGTAGATGTTTTTAATTTTAATGGGGTCTAGCTCATCCATTACAAAGCAACTTCAAAAAAAATCTTCAATTAAATACAGTGAGGATGCATCACAGCTGCATTTTACTGGCAAAAATTAATTCATATATCATGCACAAAATAGAGAAAAAATATCCTTTAAAATGGATTTTACCCAATATTCTACTCAAGAACAAATGTTCCAGAATTACCATGAAAAACTAGAATGTAAAGATGTTTTTCCATTACTTGGCCTTGGTTCCCATATATATTACATAGTGTGAACTGATCACCATACTGGGTGGGTTTCTAGTATTTAGAGATATGCATTCTTGGCAGCATGCTCCTAAATACAATCCAACTACTTCACCCAGTTTTCAACTTAAAGAAGTCACAATTTACTCCAAGGATGAAAGTTATACCTTCAACTGCCTGCTAACTTGAACTTAATGAGAACAAAATGTCTGGGAATCTTCAAGGGTATTATTGACTGTATATGACTATATGCATGTCTTTTCCTTGGTTGATGTTTTTTAACTCTATGGTTTACTGTAGAAAACCAGAATAACTAACAATGTGTAGACTATTGAAGAACATCAGATGCCAATAACATAACATCTAAGATATGATGATATGCTAGTCAACTTAATTTTTTACAAACCTATTTGGGCATTGATAGACAAGTGTGAACTAGTTTCTTAAAAGTTGGCACCCATTCTCTTATTTCTGAATTCATTTATATTCATATATTTTCTAATTTCTTCTTTTGGAATATCCTTTGAAGCTTGTTCAAATCATTTAAATTCAATTAATCTTGGCATATGGCCATTCTTAACGAGTAGACTTGGTTTCTAGTAGTAGTCAACATTCATCTCATGCAAGTGTTAGGCACTTAAATTGGCAAAATTATTTTAAGACAAAATGTGCTGTGCCTCTAGATTTACAAAGCTGCTTCATTCCTGAGGCTCCTAATCTAGCTCTGAGAGCAAGACATGGGAATGAATTTCAAATTGCTGATGGGAATGTCACTGGAACTAATAAATAAATATGATGACCATTTTGCAAGAAACAACACACATTTGGAGCTAATAGTTCTAATACATCTCCTTAAATTTTTACCCTCTAGTGGCCAAATCTTTACTTAAAAACAAGACTTAGCTTCTTACAAAAGACAACTGTAAAATAGCTTTACTCCTTTACCCGCATGCTGTTTCCAAGGGCATGAGGATAGGATAATTATCTTCCTCCTCTTAGTCCTATTCCATTTTTAAAGAAAAACTTCAGTTCAGGTTTTTGCTTGTCAGTATTTCTTTATCTGCAACTCTCCAAAAGACATATGGCAAGGTGTCCTTGAAAATCAGATTTGCAGAGAATGTTCATTGGGCATGCCTGGACTTTTCTATGAATCTGATCGTATAAAATTAGAATAGATTCATACAGCATAGGCCTGGGATTAGTTGAGGTGAGTGAGGCATTTACTGCAGGCACAAAGTTTAAGATGCCTAAAATACTTAATCATCAACATAAATAATATTATAAAGCAAGTTATTAAGCAAATCAAAATCAATGCAAAACTTCATGCTGTCCATAATATTAACTTTTAAAAATAAAATGGTGTTTGTTTATTCTCTACCCTGCATAATTTTGCAAAAAAAAAAAAAAAAAGAAAACTATCAGTTTGAAATTCCTATGCTGGGTAGATGTCATGGTCCCACTGGGTTAATTTTGAGAGCCGACAACAGTGTGGGAACAGATTGGATAATATAGACTGTAATGCATCGTCATGTTTTTTGATTGTAGAACTTCCATTACATTTTTCCAACTGATTCTAAATTAGATAATATCATGTAAGAATATTATCTAAGTGTATATAAGAGAGCATATTTTCTACAGGCTCCATTTTTTCCCCACAACTGCATTTGCCTTTTGCTCCCAAGCACAGATGTTGTTCAGTCGTTAAATCATGTCTGACTCTTTGTGACCCTGTAGACTGCAGCATGCCAGGCTCCTCTGTCCCCACTATCTCCTGGAGTTTGTTCAAGTTTATGTCCATTGACCAAGCACTGATAGAAACTTTTTTAGCTCCCCAGAGGTTGTGTACATGAAATTCACCATCATCCTGTGTTATATTACATAACGGAGAAAAAGTACTGTTGGTAGAAATCAACTTGAATATTTATTTAGACAAAACTGTTGTTATATTTTAGATTGATATATTGTTTCACAATAATATAAAAGTACATAAATGGCAGAAATAATGTGAACATATAAACATCAAAATATAAATACTATGATGTGCCATTATAAAGAGAAAATTCTGCTTACACTTCAATATTTAAAATGTTTGCTATTTATTCAGCATATGACCTGATTAAAATTATTTACAATTCAAGTATTTGTTTCTACTATGGAGCTTGTTTTGGCTGTTTAGTCTAAAATGGTTCTCCTTGTTATTTCTTGTATACTGTATCAACCTAGATTAGCATAATCACTGTGATTAACATTAATTGAGGAGCAGAAATGAAAATGGTGGCTGAAAACAGTTTGGCTGATATGTACAATGGTAAAAATTTGTATTACATGAATACTCAAATTATAACATTTGACTTTAGTTATAAAATCTCTGAAGCATTAGTGGGAAAATAGAATTTTGGGCATAGATGAATATACAAATGAATGCTAGACAAAGATGCAGATGTGATCTGTATAGGAATATTCACTGCTGTCCTAGTGTATTGCTGGAAAGCACCATAATATGGCTGTTAGGAGTATAGACTTTACAATTACACTCAAACATGAGTCAATCTTTGCTTTCATTGTTAGCTGTGTAACTGTGAATCTCTCCAGAGCTCAATTTTCTTACTTGTAAAATGGGGATAATTAATAAACTTATTAGGGTGGTTGCAAGTCTTAAATACAAGTCTGTAAGCAAGCTTCTTGGTGTCATGTTAGCAAATGATAAATGCTTTCTAAACACTATGATCCATCATGTATTTGTTTTTTCTTCTTTTCATTGTTTAATGTCACATTCTTGTTCACAGTTCTGCACTTTATTTCATACCCTTTCCACTAATAGCTTTCACTCTTTGTAATGTTACTGACTTCCATGAATTTACTTTCCTTTTCATTCCTATGGAGAGGTTCTGAAGTCTTCTATATGTTTTCTTTGACTTATGCCTATGTCTATGCTTATTGTCCCATTTCTAATCAAAAGTATTATGACAAGGACCTGGTTTTCCTTTGGAAAACACACTAAACTCTCCTTGGAAAACACATCTAGCATGTGTTCAATGAAAAATGGCCTCCCACTGTTTATTTCAAATCAATTTAAACTGGATAAATCTACCTCAAAAATATAACAGACACCTGCATTGAAAATATCTGTGTTGGAAGGATAACCAGTGGGGTTCATTATTAACTGCTTAAAATTATAAATATAAACATATTTACATATATGTATATATATA
Organism: Cervus canadensis; assembly: GCF_019320065.1. Classification (NCBI taxonomy): domain Eukaryota; kingdom Metazoa; phylum Chordata; class Mammalia; order Artiodactyla; family Cervidae; genus Cervus; species Cervus canadensis. The sequence goes on along the minus strand of NC_057404.1, from coordinate 14,934,368 downwards.
CACATGTATATATGTAACATTTAAAAATTTGAAAATATCTTTTGATTTGATTTCCTTGACAATCATTTTTGTTTGTAATGGATACCAATAAAAGCAGAGAAAGTTATGAGACTACTTATCATATAAGAAATGATAATAAACTTCAGTATTTGACTATAGGAGAGATAATTCTTCATTCTCTTATCAATCACTAAGAAAAATTTGCTAGACTTTATAACTTTTGTAAGACTGTATCATAAGGAACACATCCAATTGCTAGTAACATTAAAAAATTATAAATATCATAAATATTTTTTCTTCTACATAACAGTTTAGACATGAAAATTTGGTAGTGTGAGCTCAACTATTCAGTGCATCACAAAGAACTCAGGATTTTTCCATATTTCTTCTCTATGATCCTCAGAATTTTGGCTCTTTAGTTTCAGATTTGCTGATTTATGGCTACAATAAGGCTACTATAACTCCAGATATGAAGATCTCATTCTAAAACAGGGATATAGGCCAGAGCAGTAAGACAATTTCTTATGTTGCTTTCCTGCTTGTAAAATTATTTTTGTCCAAAGACCCACGGTAGAATTCTCTCTTGCATGAGAAATGGAAAATGACCATTCTCTAAACAAGAATTTTAGGCCCACTTTATCTGAGATCAAGGGATCTCTTCTTGAGGCCTTGAGAAAATGATGGCTCTGTTAGCAAGGCAGTGGTGTGTGAGCAACCTTTATTCCTGTCACATAGGTGTACACACATGTAAACACACACACACAATAGTGCTCTCCAGGAGGAACCATGAGGGTCACAAAGTAACTGTCATCTCTCTTCTCACTAATTTCCTGTTTTTTCTTTTGGCTCTAAAAATGTTTAAAAAAATGTTTGCAGTGTTAACAATCAGTTAATTCTTGTTTGATCAAATGTTCAAATCAAACTGAACCTGAAGTTCTAATTAGAGAATATAACTGATTTTTGAGGTAGCTGGTATATCATTCCATATCTCATAAATCTGGAATATAAGGATTAAAAAGAAAATACATGCAAGGAAATAAGATGGAGAATACATAAAATGCATGTCAATGTCTTCTTAAAAGTTAGTCATAATGTTAGTTTTAAATTTCTTGGCAGCCAATAAGAAGAGGAAAATCAATCAGCTCAAAATATTCATAGTATCTGTAAGACAGAAATGAACTCCAGACTCACAGGAAACCCAACTAATCTGGAAGAATCCAGAGGCATTTTCCCCAGGGTTCTGATAAAAAGAACAATGTATAACCCGGTGAATCTGGTTCCACTAACTTCTTTACAGAAAACACATTGCAGCATTTCTCAGGGGCAATTTCTTATGAGCTCCTTCAATTTGAACAATAGCAAACTACCTAAGTATGATTCAGATAGCACAATTTTTGGTCAAGGGCCATAGACCTGGCAAATCCCCAAACAGGAAGGATAATAGAAAAACATGTAATAAATCTATCTTCCCTTCTGTCTTTTTGCAAATTTATCTTCATAAAAGAGTAACAGACACAGGAAATGTACAAACAAACCTGTCTGGCCTCACAGTTGACAATACATTTGGTCAGTTTTGGTTAGTTTATTACCTTTAGGTTATCAAGATCTCAAAAGCTAGTGCTTCTTCTCAGGTTTATGCTAGTGGAATTTCAGCAATTACTAACAACACTTTAAAAAATGCAGTAGAATAGAGACCATTAGATTCAAGTAATTTCTAAGAATAAGCTAGAGTTACCATTTGACTTATTATTTTTAATAATTTACTTACTTATAAATATTTCCTAAAAATAAAGATTTAGTCATAAAAGACCCTGATGAGCAATAGTGTGTCAAAAGATTGCCTTCGATCCTGACCACAGACTTTTATATCTGTAAGTAATTAAATATTTAGGGAGTTAATTCATTTCCAACCATTAATTTTCATCTCAGGTTAAGTGGTTTGTCTATTTGACTTCATTTCAAATTATCAGGACTTGAACTTAGACATCATTTGGCAAAAGATAAAAATCTCAAGGGTCCAGGAGCCCAATTATTAATCCCTCTTATGGAGGTGACCATTTAGGTTGCATAAAGGACATGTATTCAATGTAAACTTTTAACTTTCCATGACACACATAAAGACAAAAATAGACATAATTTATAAGATGTTTATGAGATTTAGGAGATAGATAGCTTATTGTTCTTAAAATAGTACTTTTTTAATGTATAATAATTGTATGTAACCCTTTTAAAATGATCTCTAAGTTTGTTGTATTTGTAAGGACTGCCCTTTTGGAAAATGTCATCATTATTTTATAATAAAAAGAACTCAACTTTTTCACTAAATCAATTTCACCTCACCTATTGTTTGCCTCTAGATTCACCTTGGAAGCACATAAAAATTTTTTTGAAGACCTTAGGCAGGAAAAAAACCCACAAAAAACCTTCTATCTGGTAAGCCTAGCAAGTTAGAAATATGAATAAAGAAATACACATTAATTGCAAAAGTTCACCATAATTGCATGTGCAAAAACACAGGTATAAATAATTAACCTCTTGAGCAGGAAATTGGTTGATTGTGGGTGCAATTATTGAAACAGAATAAAGAAGGAATGGTGGAGTTCTGTTAAAAATGTAATCTCAAATTGTATGGGTTTTCAAACTACATTGCAATCAAGTTAAAAAGTATTGTTAATCATGTTGATGGATGGCAGAAATCAAACCAATATTGTAAAGCAACTATCCTTTGATTAAAAACAAAGTAAAAAAAAAAAAAGGTAGTGTCAAAGTTTAGAAATAATAGGAACAAAGACACTGACTCAATTGTTAATCTAAAGGAAATAGACTGCCAAATATCTCCCCAAAAAAGATGGGTTTGTTTGGGATCAGCAAAGGATTTCAGTTTATGCAACCATGGTGAGTCACATGCAAGTATCTACATGGCAAGGGAAGAACACTTTTATAGAGAGGAAAATGAAGTTGGAGGGCTACAGTTTCATTGGCTGCTTCCTTTCCAAGAAGAGGGGTGTTTCCTGTTGGACTCTACTGTTATTGCTGGGTACAAAAGCTCCCCTTTCTGTTCTCCTGATACTCTTTAACTGAGGTTTCTGTTTATTAGTGTTTTACACACTGAAGAAGTAATTAGTAAAAGTGCACATATCAAAATAAAACCAGTTGATAACCTAGGAGCACTCAAACCAAAATACGAATGAGGCTCAGAGATATTGACATATTTGCTACATAGCAATTTATACGGTGAGAAGGAACTGACTGTTTATTCTTCCCAGAGGTTGATCATAATATTAAATTTTACTTAAATGATAGAAAATTGATCAGTGGTTACCTCGTATCAACCTTAGGAAACAGTAAAACTTTGCTTACAATTTCCAGAGGTGTAGATGAGAAATGAGCCAGATCAAGTTAGTCTTGCAAAATAGGCTAAACTAAGTTTTGCTTGTATGACTAAATTGGTTTTGTCTGCTCAGGGAACTTTCAAGATTGCTTTCCATTTTTTTTTTTTTTTTTTAATTTTATCAGTTGTTGTTCATTTGCTAATTCTCTAAGTTGTGTCTGAATCTTTGTGAGCCCATGAACCACAACATGCCAGGCTTCCCTGTCTTTCACTATCTTCCAGGGATTGCTCAAACTCATGTCCCATGAGTCAGTGATGCCATCCAACCACCTTATCTTCTGTTTCCCCTTTCTCCTCCTGCCCTCAACCTTACCTAGCATCAGTGTCTTCCATGGAGTCTGCTATTCACATCAGCTGGCCAAAGTATTGGAGCTTCGGCTTCAATATCAGTCCTTCCAATTAATATTCAGAGTTCATTTCCTTTAGGACTGACTGGTTTGATCTCCTTGCTGTCCAAGAGACTCTTAAGAGTTTTCTCCAGTATTAAAAAATTAAACTTGCTAACATTTGGCTTTCATAGCATTTATCATGTAGTAGTAAAGAAAACTTCTGCTGTTAATAAAAATCATAGGCTTTTCATATTCTTTGCCTTTCAAATAAGTTTTAATTCCTCAAGAATAATGTTTTTCTGTATCTGATCATAACAAAAATTAATACAAAATAGTTTGATATCTGGATTATTGCTTATTACCATTTTGAAGATATGAGACCCAAAAGATAAAATCCATTTCTCTCCCATTCCAATCTTCCCTAGTTAACTATTTATTTTTTAAATGAAAACGTCAATGTAGGGACTTTTGGAAAGAGCAGAGCTGTGTAAACTTTTATCTAGCCCCTTTCCTTCCAATAGTTCAAAAGAAAAAGTTTCGATTTTGAAAGAAAGTTGAGGAAAGACTTATTTCAGAGATAAAAAAAGGATAAGTTATATTAAAAATATCTAAAATGGGACCAAAAAAAAAAAAAAACTGAATTGGAGGAAGCCAACTTAAAAAAAAAAAAAAAAAGAGGAAAAAGGGCCAAGTGGTAGCAGATGTCAAAAAGACCAGAAAAACATGTTTCCTGCAGATGAGGGCATGATTATAAAGTGTAAAAATTGAATCTCTTATGAATGGTGTGTGGGTGCATATGTGTGCTTAGTCACTCAGTAGTATTCAATTCTTTGCAACCCCATGGACTATAGCCCTCCAAGCTCCTTGGTCTATGGAATTTTCCAGGCAAGAAAACTGTAGAGGGTTGCCATTACCTCCTCCTGGGATCTTCCAAACCCATGGATTGAACTTGCATCTCCTGAGTCTCCTGCATTAGCTGGCAGATTCTTTACCAATGCCACCTGGGAAGCCCCTTATGAGTGGTAATAATTGTGATTTTGGAGTAAAGAGGGATAGCAAGAGAAGCCCTCCTGGGCAGAAGACGATAGGGAAAGAGTCAGAGCCATACAGAGTTTAACAAAGTTGTATTTGAAAGTTGGTCCCTTTCAAAACTGAAGGAATGAAGCTTTATTTTGTCACCAGAAAGGTGATCTTGGTGCCCTACTTTCTATATATTCCATGGGATTCTTCTGAAAAAGGTTAGTCACTTAATAAGGGGTAGTAAGGAAAGTAGCAAAGATAACATTAAAACAAATATAAGAAGTTGGCAAAAGGATGAAGAATTTAAAAAAAAGATTAAAAAATTGCACCCAAAATGTGTTGTTTTGAGAAAGCATATGAAAATTATAGACTAACATTTAACCAAGACTTTTTAAGAAGAAATGAATCAATCACCTCTTTGAAGGAAAAACAAGCAACAGAGATGCAAAATCTCAAGAAAGTGATACTAGCATAATAAGAGGAACAAAAATTGGTAACAGAATGAAGGAGAACAAATAAACAATATCATTATAAAAATAAAATAAACAAGGGTTTAGGAGCATAAGGGAGAATTACAGTGTAAGTAAAAGGAATAAAAGTGAGAAAAGCAGAAATAAATATAGGAAAGGAAAGCAGTAATTATAAAAGATGCATGAAGGAGGTTCAACATAAGAATGAGTTTGGTACCTAAAGAAGAAAATCAGAAAATATATTATTTAATTATAACCATATTTGAAGTACAAAAGTATCAAAAGATGAAACTCATGACACATTTCAAGAAAAAGAAAAGGAGACAAAAATTACATTGCTAGAATATTAAAAAAAATAATGTTGTCATTAGTGAGGAAAAATTGATGGGGCATGGTTAACACCAAGATGCAACATAAAAAATATAGGAATTTAAAGGCAGAAGCTCTTACAGGGGAAAGTTAAAACCTTTGAATTTCCCTATAGCAAATTCAATCAGTGAAGACAGGGAAACAATGTCTGTAATACTTACGGAGAAAAAATGTGAACCGAGATTATCTATCTAGCTCTATGGTCTTTCTAGAATGAAGACTACTGAAAACAATTTTACCCATGCAAGAATCCAAACTAAATCACCCTGAGATAACATTTTTTACGTTCTACATTGACAAAAATTTTAAAAATTCATCACCATAACACCTAAACTAAAAGGTAAGTTTTATACAATCGATGTAAGAGAATAATTTGATATAGTCTCTGTACAGGCCCCTTTGTGTGCTGTGTGTGCTTCATCGCTTTAGTTGGGTCTGACTCTTTGTGACCCCATGGACTGTAGCCCGCCAGACCCTTCTGTCCATGGGATTCTTTGGGCAAGGGTACTGGAGTGGGTTGCCATGCCTGCTTCCAGGGGATCATCCTGACCCAGGGACTGAAGCCAAATTTCTTACATCTCCTGCATTGGCAGATGGGCTCTATACCACTAGTACAACCTGGGAAACCCACAGGTCACTTTAGCAAAATTAATCAAAACTGCAAACACAAATCCACTTTGATTAAATAATTCTGTTTCAGGGATTATATTGTACAAGTACCCTTGCACTGTGGAAATAATATGTGAAAAAGTGTTATTTACTCAATAATATTTGTCCTAACAAATAATGAAAAATAGATCAAATGTTTATTAAAATATGACTATATAAACTGTAGTGTTCCACAGGATGGAATACTATGTCACTATTAAAATGAATAGGAAAGCTCTTTATGGACTAATATAGAAAGATTAGGGCTTGCTGGATGGCTCAGCAGGTGAAGAATTCACCAGAAATACAGGAGACCTAGGGGATGTGGATTCAGTCCCTGAGTGGGGAAGATAACCTGGAAGAGGAAATGGCAACCCACTCCAAGTACCTTTGTCAGCAAAAATCCCATGGACAGAAATCCATCTCATCCTCTATCACCCTCTTTTGCAAAAGCAAAAGCCTTCAATCTTTCCCAGCATCAGGGTCTTTTCTAATGAGTCAGTTCTTTGAATCAGATGACCAAAGTGGTGAAGCTTCAATGTCAGCAACAATCCTTTCAATGAGCATATAGTTGGTTTCCTTTATGGTTGACTGGTTTGATTTCCTTGCAGTCCAAGAGATTTCAAAGGTCTTCTCCAAAAGCAAAATGTGAAAGCATCAATTCCTTGATGTTCATCCTTCTATATGGACCAACTCTCACACCCATACATGACTACTGTGAAAACCACAGCTTTGACTAGACAGACCTTAATTGGCAAAGTGATGTCTCTGCTTTTAACCTGCTGTCTATGTTCGTCACATTTTTCCTTCCATGGAGCAAACATCTTTTAAATTCATGGCTGCAGTCACCTTCCATTGTGATTTTGGAGCTCAAGAAAATGAAATTTTTCACTGCTTCTACTTTTCCCCCTTCTATTTGCCGTGAAGTGATGGACCAGATGTCATGATTTTAGTTTTTTGAATGATGAGTTTCAAGCTAGCTTTTTCACTCTCCTTTCACCTCATCAAGAGTCTCTTCAGTTCCCCTTTGATTTCTGCCATTATGGTGGTATCATCTGCATATCTGAGGTTGTTGCTCTTTCTCCTGGCAATTTTGATTCCAGCTTGTGATTCATCCAGCCTGGCATTTTGCATTATACTCTGCATATAAGCTAAATAGGCAGGGTGAAAATATACAGCCTTGATGTACTCCTTTCCAAATTTTGAAATGTCTGTTGTTCCATCTCTGGTTCTGTTACTTCCTGACCCACATACAGGTTACTCAGGAGACAGGTATGGTGGTCGGGTATTCCTATCTCTTTAAGAATTTTCCACAGTTTATTGTGATCCACACAGTTGAAGGCTTTGGCATAGTCAATGAATAAGATGTTTTTCTGGAATTCTCTTGCTTTATCTATGATCCAGCTGATGTTGGTAATTTGATCTCTGGGTCTTCTACCTTTTCTAAATTCAGCTTGTGCATCTGGAAGTTCTCAGTTCACATACTGTTGAAGCCTAGGTTGAAGGATTTGAGCATTAACTTGACAGCATGTGAAATAAGTGCAATTGTTGTAGTTTGAAGGTTCTTTGGCATTGCCCTTCTTTGAGACTGGAATGAAAACTGACCTTTTCCAGTCCTGTGGCCACTGCTGAGTTTTCCAAATTCTCTGGAGTCTTGAGAGCAGCACTTTAGCAGCAGTATCTTTTAGGATTTTAAATAGCTAAGCTGGAATTCTGCCACATCTACTCACTTTGTTCCTAATAATGCTTTCTAAGGCCTAGTTGACTTCACACTACATGATTTCTGACTCTAGGTGAGTGACTATACCATTGTGGTCATCCAGGTCATTATGACCTTTTTTGTATAGTTCTTCTTTGTATTCTTTCTACCTCTTCTTAATCTCTCTGCTTCTGTTAATTCTTTACCATTTCTGTCCTTCATCGTGCCCATCTTTGCATGAAATATTCCCTTGGTATCTCCAATTTCCTTAAAGAGATCTCTAGTCTTTCCCATTCTATTGTTTTCCTCTATTTCTTTGCATTGTTCATTTAAGAAGGCCTTCTTATTTCTCCTTGCTACTCTCTGGATCTTTTCATTCAGTTGGATGTATCTTTCCCCTTCTCCCTTGCCTTTCACTTCTTTTTTCTCCTCAGGTATCTGTAAAGCCTCCTCAGGCAATCGCTTTGTCTTCTTGAATTTATTTCCCTTTGGAATGGTTTTGGTTACTCCCTCCTGTGTAATATAATGAACTTTTGTCTATAGTTCTTCAAACTGTCTGTCTACCAAATCTAATCTCTTGAATGTATTTGGCATTTCCACTATATAATCATAAGAGGTTTGATTTAAGTCATATATGAATGGTCTAGTAGCTTTCCTTACTTTCTTCAATTTGTCTGAATTTTTCAAAAAGGAGCTCCTGAGCTACAGCCCAGGTTTTGTTTTGTTTTGTTTTTAACTGACTGTATAGAGTTCCCTTCTTGGCTGCAAAGAATGTAATCAATCTAATTTTGGATTGACCATCTAGTGATATCCATGCATAGAGTTGTGTCTTGGATTATTGGAAAACGGTGTTTGTTATGACCAGCATGATCTCTTGACAATACACTGTTAAATTTTGCCCTGCTTCATTTTGTACTCCAATGCCAAATTTGCCTATTATTCCAGGTATCTCATGAGTTCCTACTTTTGCATTCATTCCTAAGGTGAAAATGGCATCTTTTTAATTTTTTTTTTTTTTGGTGTTAGTTCTAGAAGTTGCTGTAAGTCTTCATTGACCTGGTCAGCTTCAGCTTCTTTGGCATCAGTGTTTGGGGCATGGACTTGGATTACTATGATGTTGAATGGTTTACTTTGGAAACAGACTGAGATCACTCTGTTGTTTTCGAGATTGCACTGAAGTACTGCATTTCAGATTTTTTTTTGTTGTTGTTGTTAACTATGAGAGCTACTCCATTTCTTTCAAGGGTTTCTTGCTCATGGTAGTAATTTAATGGTTATTTGAATTAAATTCCTCCATTCCCATCCATGTTTCCCAGGTGGAACTAGTGGTAAAGAACCCACTTGCCAATGCAGGAGACTTAAGAAACACTGGGTTCAATCCATGGGCTGGGAAGATCCCCTGGAGGAGGGCATGCAACCCACTCCAGTATTCTCGCCTGGATAATCCCTTGGAGAGAGGAGCCTAGCAGAGTATAGTCCATAGGGTTGCAAAGAGTTGAATGCAACTGAAGAGGCTTAGCATGCTTGTACACATTCTTTCCCATCCATTTTAGTTCACTGATTCATAAGATGTTGGTGTTCACTCTTGCCAACTCCTACTTGACCACATCCGGTTTACCTTGATTCATGGATCTAGCCCTCCAGACTCTTAGTCAATGTTGTTCTTTATAGTGTGGGACATTATTTTCACCACTAAACACATCCACAGCTGAGCATCATCCCAGCTTTGGCTCAGCTGTGTCAATCTCACTGGAGCTACTAGTATTTGCCCTCCACTCTTCCTCAGTAGCAGGAGAAGGCAATGGCAGCCCACTCCAGTACTCTTGCCTGGAAAATGCCATGGACAGAGGAGCCTGGTAGGCTGCAGTCCATGGGGTCGTTAAGAATTGGACACGACTGAGCGACTTCACTTTCACTTTTCACTTTCATGCATTGGAGAAGGAAATGGCAACCCACTCCAGTGTTCTTGCCTGGAGAATCTCAGGGACCGGGGAGCCTGGTGGACTGACGTCTATGGGGTCACACAGAATCGGACACGACTGAAGCAACTTAGCAGCAGCAGCTTCCTCAGTAGCATATTGGAACCTTCCAACTGGGGGGCTCATCTTCTGGTGTCATATCTTTTTGCCTCTTCATGCTGTCCATGGGGTTCTTCAGGCAAGAATACTGGAGTGGGTTGTCATTTCCTTCTCCACTGGACCACATTTTGTCAGAACTCTTCACTATGACTCATCCATCTTGGGTGGCCCTGCACACGTGGCTCCTAGCTTCATTGAATGACACAAGCCCCTTTTCCAGACACGGCTGTGATCCGTGAAGGAGACCCTGTGTGGCTAAAGTTTGGTTCAGTACAACCCTCAATGAGATGACATTTTGTTGTCTTAAGATGGAACTTACCTGTTAGGATCCTCACAACCTCATAAGGCACCTGATTACTACTTAATAACTCATCAAAAACTCCCATAATAAAATGCAGTCAAACTTTCTGTGTGTTCCTTTTTTTTTAATCTAATAATGTTATGTCTACACTTTGGTCCTTAAAAGTTTAAGCCATCTCCACAGTACAGCTCTTCAAATATTATAAGGAAGTTGTTATGTTTTCTAACAAACTCTTTTCTTTTTTCCAACTGGTATCTTGTGTATTTTTCTCCTTCTATTTCTTTGTCTTTTAATTGCAGAAAAAAAAAAGTTTCATTAATTTTGCAAATTTGTGAACATATATGCTCTTAAATTTGATTTATTAAATTTGATTGGTTCTATTTTGGCTAATTTGGCTTCAGAGAAATTTTATATAGAGTCATGAAAATTGGTTTACATGAAAAACGCTAATGCAATTAAGCATGCCCTCCTAATAAAACCAATTCCTGTTTGTATGCTTTCAATATATGTCCAGGAACAGAGATTTGGAAATATTATAACTTTGTAGTTTATTCTTTACTTCCATGCTTGAAATTTGCAGTGAATTAACAAAATAGAAAGCAAAATAACCCCATAGTTCTAAATTTGCTTTAAAATATAAACTCAAGAAATAGAAAAGTACTGATGTCACCGGATATAGCTAAAAAGAAGCGAAACACTAATGAAGAGGTATTTTATTACAATCAGACTTGAAATTCTCTTGAAATTGAATTTGTAAAAGACACTAAGTTATTTGATTATTTGATTGGAAATTTTACAATAAAACCATCTGTTATATACTTTAATGCATCCTTAGTGCTCCCACTAGATTATATGGCATGTGTTTTCAAAAATAATTTCCATATTTTGAAATATTTGTGTAGAATATTTTAAAGTGGTCAACAGTTTGAAAATAATAGATATAGTTCTTCTAAAAGTAGATTGTATTTGTGGGAAGCAGAGTAGCAACCATACTGCATGAAATGCCTGGGCAATGACAGTTAAACCCTATAAAGGGAAGAATTCCTGCTCCAGAGGGTGCGGTGCCAGCTCATCAGCTGGTCTGCAGCCGAGTTGGAGGCATAAAGGAAAAGAATGGGTTGTGGCTCTAGGCCAGAGCTTTTCAAAGAGAAAAGGAAACAAAGAACAGTACTAGACTTGATAATCAGGCCAGTGGTACTATACATCCCACTGTCTCCAGTGGTCTTTTTTCTTTTTTTCAATTCCCACCCTAAAGCCAAGAAAGAAAATGAGAACCTCTTAAAAGAACTCCCACAACATATCATTGGGAAATCTTTGGGATAAGTTTTTATAAGCCAGGGAGACAAATGATACGAAGCTCATGGATCAAAAAAAAAAAAAAAAAAAGACAAAACAAGAAAGGCCTAGAAGGAGAAGATGGCTTTTAGGGATTTGAAAAAAATATATAGCAAATGCACTGCATTATGTTATACAAGTAGTAGCCAGAGGACAAATGTTATTGGAGTCTGCTGTTACTTTCGGGTGTATAGATAGCAAGTGTCTTGGGATATTTTGTTGATAAGTATAGAAGGACATTTATATCACTCCCTCTCTAAGGTTCTGATGTGAAAAATTGTGTGTGTGTGCACTCAGTCACTCAGTCATGTCCAACTCTTCAGCTCCATGAGCTCCTCTGTCCATGGAATTTTCCAGCCAAGAATACAGGCTGCCATTTCCTACTCCAGGAGATCCTCCCAACCCAGGGGCCAAACCAGCATCTCTTACATTTCCTGTGTTGGTAGGTGCATTCTTTACTACTAGTGCCACCTGATATGAAAAATGGCAGCATTTAAATATGTAGGCAAAAAAGATCAGCCAAACTTTGGATTTAGTATAGACTCACACATTCTGATAACCAAATTATTAATGCAAAGTCAGAAAGAATGCAAGTTGTTTTTAACAATTTAAGAGAGAATGTCAGTAGGTAACCATCTCAAAGGGAACTTATTAATTCAAAAAGCAGTTTTAAAGTATTTTATCTGTATAGATCACTATAATTATGAGACAAAGTTTCTCCTGGTTGATTCACTCATTGGTTCAGTCAACCACTTATTCACAAATTTATTTGAGTAATTAAATTGTTTCAAATAACACAGGCAGTAGAATTGCCCAGTGAAACATGTAAAGTTTCTTTGATTTTACATGTCTCTACATATACTACTTGGTACCATAAGTTAATTTTGCAAAAATGCAAAAATTCCTTTGCCTCAGTTCAAATGTCATAATACTGTAAGTTGATACATTGATGGTTTAATACTCATGTCAGTGAGTCTTTAGCTCTATCTAATTTTCTTCATTAGGTCCAAACACTGGACTTTTGAATATTTATGATATTTTTATACTATTTACACTATATATACATTAAATTTTTCACTTTTTCTCATATAAATGGTAGCACAAAGAGATTACAAATATAGGAGGAAAGACTGTTGAAGGTGACCACAGAGATAATTTTCTGATATGAAATTTTAATAGCATAATAAGTTTTTAATAATAAAATGTTATTCAAGTTGAAAGTCTGTTTTTCTATAAAGACTCCTAATGTGTGATAAAGACATTAGCATTATACTATAGCAGAATAGTAGAATTCTACTATTACTTGTACCATAATAACTGTTGGTTTTTTCATCCTTTTGATAAGGGAAATGCAAAGTTAATTCCATGTTGGTCTCTTTGTAACAGAAGCTTAGGTTATATTTTAACTAATGAAAGACTCTATCATTAACAGCTTTTCTACTGCTGAAAAATTATTTGGTCTTTTTGAATTTCAGTGGATTAGACATGCTCTAAGAATTTTTCCAGCTTTAAATGTCCATGATTCTAAAACTAAGTGTTTATGTGAATATAAAACTAGTAAAACTAAGTGTTTATATGCAGGGTACATCATGAGAAATATTGGGGTGGATGAAGCACAAGCTGGAGTCAAGATTACCTGGAGAAATATCAATAACCAGATGTGCAGATGTTACCACCTTCACGGCAGAAAGTGAAGAAGAACTAAAAGGCTTCTTGATGAAAGTGAAAGAGGAGAATGAAAAAGCTGGCTAAAAATGCAACATACAAAAAACTAAGATCATGGCCTCCTGTCCCATCACTTCATGGCAAATAGATGGGGTAACAATGGAAACCATGAGAGACTTTATTTTCTTGGGCTCCAAAATCACTGCAGATGGTAACTGCAGCCATGAAATTAAAAGATTCTTGTTCCTTGGAAGAAAAGTTACAGCCAACCTAGATAACATATTAAAAAGCAGAGGCATTATTTTGCCAACAAAGTTCCGTCTAGTCAAAAAAATGTTTTTTCCAGTATCATGTATGGATGTGAGAATTGGACCGTAAATAAAGCTGAGTGCTGAAGAGTTAATGCTTTCAAACTGTGTTGTTGGAGAAGATGCTTGAGAGTCCCTTGGACTGCAAGGAGGTCAAACCAGTCAATCCTAAAGGAAATCAGTCCTGAATATTCGCTGGAAGGACAGATGCTGAAGCTGAAACTCCAATACTTTGGCCACCTGATGCGAAGAATCGACTAATTGGAAAAGACCCTGATGCTAGGGAAGACTGAAGGAAGACAAGAGGTGAAGGGGACAACAGAGGATGAGACAGTTGGATGGCATCGCCGATGCAATGGACATGAGTTTGAACAAGCTTCAGGAGTTAGTGATGGACAGGTAAGCCTGGCATGCTGCAGTCCATGGATTTGCAAACTATCAGACACGACTGAGTGACTGAATTGAACTGAACTGAATAATTTTTCCACCTTGAAATGTCCATGAGCCTAAAACTGCTTGTGTGAATATAGGAAATCATTGGTATCTCTTACCATAACCATCCCATCTTCACAATGCCTGAAGGATCAAATTAATTTAGGGAGATAATTGTATTAATATTGTCTGGTAAGAAAAGTTGAATTTCAATGTCTACCTCTCTTTTCAGGCCCCATGAAGTGACTGATATTACTTAAGACCCACACTTGGAAGCTGTGTAACATCAGTGCATATTAGGATAGACCACTAATTGCTCATGTATAACATGAGTGCTTGAAATAGGGAAGGACCCAGAAAAACATGGGCATCAGAAAGGAAACTGAAGGAGAGAAACATTATTAGAGAAAAATAGAAGAAAATGTAAGTAGTGAGACCTTCTTTCATTGGAAATAAGAGAAAATGAAAGAGTAAATTTAAAATAGAGATTCTTCGGTCTAACACATTTAAAGAGCATATTCACTGTGGATGGTTGAGCATATTGCTGGTTTTCAATAGAGCTGTTAAGTGACTATTGAGTTCACCTGATTACTGTATATAACTAATGAGGCCAAAGTCCAGTCCCCATGTGGGCCAGTTAACTGCGCCCTCTTCTACAACCACACAGCATGCCACTAACTTTGGCCAGCTGTCTCCAGAATGCATGTTCTTTATCACAAAAGGGACCTGGTATATGTGGATCAGTGAAAATCTATTCTTACCAATAGGAAAAATTCTTAAGCCAGATGGTAGGTCAGGAATGTGACTTTAGCACATAAAAGATGGCATGTGTTCTGATTTTGAAAAGTAAAATGGAGATTTGTCAGGTATCCAATTGTAGCTGAATATTTGGGCTACAAACCCAGTCAAGTTTAGACGATCAACATGGTGGTTTATGCGATATACTAAAGGCACTGCCATTTCAGGGTCTCAAACTTAAATGACTTTGGTGACCAAAGAGATATACTGGCCTTCTAGATGACATATGGGGTGGTGGAAATGGCGATGAATTGGGCAAATAATGCTGCACCTAATTTGATAGAAAAATAAAGTAAGAAAATCTCATTCACCAGACACCTGACTTATTTGGGTCAGTTATCCAGAGGAATTAAAAAAAAAAAAAAAATCACACTGCATATGGGTAAGTGTCTGATAATAGAACAAAATATGTTGATTTTATAAAAAAAGATACTCATAATACTTACTATTTTTTATTTAAGAATGTGTATCACCTCACCAGATCCTGGATTCCACAAAAAGGAACACAATGTCTTTCTTGTCTTTTCTACAGTAGAACATAATATGAAATATAGCACCCATGCAAAAAAATGATAAAATTTTTTCTAATGCATAGCTATAATGTAAACACAAGATTGTATAATGGTCTCAATTATCTATATTAATTTCATTTTCCTAAACATACTTAAATTTTGGTGTGTTAGAAATTTATTAGAACAAATAGAATTAGATATGAAAAATCATATTCCCAGTGGTAGACAACACAAAACTTAATCTGTATAAATTACAACAATTGAAAAGTAAATTTACTCTTACTTTAGAATTTTTCAAGGTAATTAAGTGGACTTCAGTTTAGTGTACATCTCATTAGAAACATTAAGAAAAGTATTTGCTTAGTTGCTAAATTGCATTTTCCAAAGGCAGATGAAGATGAAACAAATAAACAGTAATTAAATTGCACAGAAATTTCTGTATGAAATAAAACAATTCTTTACAGTTTCTAGGTAATGGCTAAAGTGTTTCTGGCAAGAAAAGCATAATTAACAGCAGTGTTAAAGCTTTGCTTTACATTCTTTTGGCAATTGAGTCTACTAAGTTGAAAGCTGTTAAACAGAGTATTTGCGTTTTATATTAATTTGCATTTCACTTGCCTGCTTTTTGCTGTTTTGCAAGCATGAAGCAGGGAGGTCTGGGTTCAATGCAACAAATTACTGTATAAAATAAAAAATTGCTACCCAAGCAGATTTGTGTTTCTACTGGGTTTGTCATGCTGTGAGTAAAAAAAAAAGAAAAGAAAAAAAAAAAAAAAGGGAAAAAAATAAAAAAGAAGTGTTGATTCTTTTAGAGGCATCTCAGCACCATATCTGCACTATCAAAAATAGTCCTCAAACATAGAGTTATCTAGAAATTCAGCAGTTTGCAAACAAATGCACTAGGGAGTACTTTTTTCACACTAAAATATTTTTGCTACACATCAGCAAGTCCTTGAGCAGAGCCTGCTGGCTCCAAAGGGCTGCCGCTTGCTGTTGAAAGAGCAGAACAATAATATTTAGTCAGTGCCAACAGTGAAGCCATGATGTGTCTGCTCTTCATGGTGACTATTACATTTGACCCCAAATGGTTGGCCCACTAGGATTGAAAATCAGGACTTCATTTTAATACTTACTTCTTAACCTTTGACATCCTTTATTATGACTTTAAGAAGTGTTAAGTATCCATGCCACCTGTTCTTTCCATAGACAATGATCACAACATACAGCATGAAAGACAGCTGATTTAAAAAATAAATCCATTCTAGTGTTCGTGCTTTTCCGCTAAGGTGCTTCAGTCATGTCTGACTTTTTGTAACCTCAGGGACAGTAGCCCACCAGGTTCCTCTCTCCCTGGCATTCTCCAGGCAAGCATACTGGAGTAGGTTGCCATGCCCTCTTCCAGGGGACCTTCTCGACCCAGGGAACAAACCCTAGTCCTTTTGTCTCCTGCATTCTTTGCCACTAGCGCCAAACATATCCTTGATAGTATGCTGGTGTATGTACTCACTATCAAGGCTATGTTTTGGTTAATAGTGGGCAATAATAAAATTAAAAACAAAGAGAATCTTGCTGTGAAGTTATTATTACCTGAGTCTGTTAGTTCTCTGCATTATTAGAAACAGAGTTAGTGCATAATAATATTCTTCAAGTCATTAGACTATTTCAGCTTCCCTTTATCTATATCACTTTCTTCCTACTTGTTAATCTGGGTTTCAATAATTATATATTAATGTAATTAATTCATATGACTATGGCGTAACCTAAAATATTTTAAGGTTTTGATCTCTGAACTTTTTATATTAATGCATTCCTATTTTTAAACTGAAGACCTGCAAGAGAAACAAACACGACTATGTAACAAACACGACTCTAATAAACAAGGGGAGAGAAATTCTTTATTGAAGGAATTTTTATATTGGCAGCTATCTAGATGGCTAATAAAGTTGTTTAAATATTTGCTTATTAGTGAAATGAAATCATATCAGTTTAATTCAGTCTCATTTCATGTTTCCTAAGTTTCAAAGCAACTTTTTAATATACACTCCAAAGGATTTTCTGGAGCTTTTGTGTTGTAATTTGCTTGCTTTTTCTAACTAGATCTATATTGATGTAGTCATACCAGATGAGGTGTTGGGCTCCTCCTAAAATCTTCCTATTCATCTGTTTGAGTTTGACTGTAAATTTCAGTGAACTGCAAAATCACACCACGTACATCACTGGCAGGACTCAGGGCCTGAGATATGTGAACGATAGAGACCTTAGGTGTCAGATGGCTGATGCATCCCAGGAGTATTTAGGGTGGCTAAGAGCCTGTCACAGAGGGAGAAACTGCTTATAGCACTAGGTTTATCTTAAGACATTCAGACAGGGAGATAAAATGCATATTAATCCCTAAGGATAAACAGTGTTTGCTGTTGTACTGGATAAGCATCTGTTTTGTCAGATTTAGCCTAAATGTGGGCAAATGGAGAAAAATCAGTGGTGGATTATTGGAGGGGTGCTGGAGCTGAGAGAAGTAAGTTTTCAGAGTAGAGGATGGTGTCCACCACACCCTGGTGGTACACCCCAGTGCTGTCCTGTCCCACCTTTACTGCCACATCTACATTTTGGGTAGCCTTAAATAAAGTTGATATTTTCATTCTCTTCTGACTCCTTTTTGCTCAGGCTTTCCTAAGTGGAATCTAGAGAGAAAGAAGGTCCCTAATTGATGTCTCCAAAACAAGTGTCAGGACACTACATAGTTTCTTGAGGTTAAGGATTTTGCATTGTCTAGTACCTTTTCTCTATAATGTCCAGTCTCATATTAGAAAAAATAAGTCCTGCATATATATTTTTTGAATGAGTATACAAAGGATTATGATGTTTTTATCTTCTGACTAAGGCCAGCAATTGTCTTGTTATTTTGATTTTTTCTGTAAAGGAATATTGCAAAAATCAGACCATAACGCCTGTAGATGAAGTGGAGCATAGAGTTTTTATTTACTCAACCATATTCTCGTCCTCATTCTCAACCTACTTTTACTTGATCTTTCCAAAAATGCTAAATAAACATACCTGCTGCAATACAGGAGCAACAATAGCCATAGCCTAGGTCACTGTTAGCACCAGCAAGACAAGATTTGGAACAGATGTCCAAATAATTATCCACTAATTTTGAATACTACCTTAACAGTTTTGCTTAGAGAAAAGATTAGATGACTTATTTTCCTCTCAATTACAATTATTTCATAATGAAAAATTTAGAGCCAAGGGGATATGTGGAATACCGACTAAATTCCCATTCAAACAATGCATTTTTGGAAAATGTGTTAAAATGAGTCTTGCTGTGCCTACTTTTGCAAGATTAATTCCATAAACACCCAGTTGATAGATGCTGTATCTAGTTCTCATATATTAGATATGGAGCAAATATTTTCAGTGACTTAGATATACTTCCATGTTTATGTTTTACATATTAACAATATTCTATTTTTCATGAAGTCTTCTGAATACTTCATCTTAGTCTTCTTCTCCAAAGGCAAATATAAGAATAAGTGAGGTGATAGAACAAAATTATTTTTTAATACTGATTTCAAATCCTTTATTGATCATGGATGCTTTCCCCTCACTCCCTGTGGGAACTTGTTTCAAAGTTGAGATTCTGTCTGATATATTTCCTTGTAAATTCTGTACTGTATATGGGGCAGCCCAGCCATGTCCAAGATGGCCCCCAATAAAACGTGCTTTCTGATATTCATTCTCTTGTGTTGTCTCCAGCAAATTGTATCAGGATTGCTCTGTGTGACCAGTAGAATCTATAATGGTTAAATAAATTTATACTTCTACCTTATTCTCCTAGATAATTCACTTAGGAGGAAGCCAGCTACCGTGTCAAGCTTCACTATTGTGATAAACTGTGGTAAGAAACCATAACCTCCTGCCAAGAGGAAGAATCTAGTTGCCAGCCATGAGTAAGAAATCATGGAGGTGGATCCGCCATGCATACACAAATTTGCAGATAACTGCAGCCCCTGACATCTTAACCATAAATTCATGAGACACCCCATGCTAGAACCAGCCAGCTAAAACTATCCCCAAATTCCTAATCCACAGAAACCGTGAAATAATAAATGTTTATTTTTGTCTAAAGTAATTAAATTTTGATGTAAGTTATTACATAGCAATAGGTAATTAAAACATCTGCCCAATAAACTTTGCTCTCTGAAAGATTTGAAGGAGTGATATTTTAAGGATTCAAGAAAATCTTAATATACAAATAGTCACTGCTGTGGTCAATGGGATAATTCATTCAAGGGTGAAAATGATTTTCCCTGCTGTAATGGAAAAAAAACCAACTTCCTCCTCTTCTTTTTTAAAAGTGTGTCTCAGGTTTATAATATGGGCAATTAATATGTTTACACAACTTATAATCAATTGAAGAAATTCTGCTAATGAAAATCATAGGATTTTTTTAAAGCCCAATAGCGTAGGCAGAAAAAAATGGTCTCCAAAAGACACCCACATCCTAATTCTTGAAAATTTGTGAATATATTGCCTTTCATGGTAAAAGGGACTTGACAGATATAAGACCACCCCCACCCACAATTTTATAGAAGTTAAGATTCTTTGTTACCCCATGAATTGTAGCCTGCTAGGCTTCTCTGTCTATGGGATTCTCCAGGCAAGAGTACTGGAGTGGACTGTCATTCCCTTCTCCAGAAGATCTTCTTGACCCAGGGATTAAACACAGGTCTCTTGAATTGCAGGCAGATTCTTTATTGTTTGAGCTTCAGGGAAGTCCAGTTTTACAGATATTCAAATAAATGTGGATTCATGGGCCCAGAATCACAAGAGGATTATTTCCAGACCTCTGAAACAAAGTGGGATTTTCCAGGCTGGATTTTGATATTAGTACTGGTGGTTTCCTTTTTCCCCCTCTTATTTTCTTACTTTTTGAATGGGAATGTTTATAACTTTTGTCATATGCCAGACAACTCTAGAAACTAGAAAAGATACATTCTTTTCTAGCACCCTCAGAAAGATTACTGACTTTCTACATTTTTATTTTAGCCCAGTGAAACCCATTATGGACTGCTGACCTCCATAGTTATAATATGCTTGTTTTGCCTTGAGACACTATGTCTGTGATAATTTTTTACAGCAATGATTGGAAACTAATTCACCCATGTTTCCAAAAAATGTAGCAAAATTTAAGAGGTTACTACTGTACCATCTTTATTTTGTTTCCTTCAACAAAGTCTTAACTAATATTGAAATGCCAGACTCAAACATAATACTGACAAGAAGCCTTTTTAATTTCTCAAAGTGTTCTTATTCTCTATCCTGAAGATAAAGGCAAGACTTCAACTTAGAGTTAACAATAAAATGTATTGTACTATCACTTATATTGGTATTTAAAATTATTATTTAACTTGTGTGTGTTCTCTTTCACTGTAGTTAAAATATCAGTTACTTGAGAAGAGCTTAAGCATCTTTTTTTGCTGGCATAGACTACACCTCCATCACCTGGAGACCCTGCTCTTGTTCACTCAGTAAATACTTCTTGATTGGATTATATGTAATTTCACTTTTTCTTTGTTGTTATAGTTTTCCTTTGAGGTGTAATTTACATAAAATAAAATTCACAGGTTTTAAACATTCATTAGAATGCGTTTTTGAATTTATGCAGTAACATAATCACTATGCAAAATGAGATACCAAACATTTCCATCATCCCCAAAAGTTTTCCTCTGTTCCTAACAATCAATTCTTATTCTCTGAGAAGCCAATTACTTTTGACTTCTTTCATTCAACCAAATGTTTATTACTAGTGGTGTCTCATGATATGATTACAATGCAAAATATTTATTTGTTCTCTGGTGCTGATTTAAGGGAGATATCTATTTAACTTTGGCGGACACTGATGACATCACAACAATGCTCCAAAGTTTGCCATTTTACAATCCTCTGTCAGCAAGGATGAAACTTTGTGGTGTTCTACATCTTGACACTATTCGGTACTGTCAGACTTTAAAATTTTAGCTATTCTAATGGAAATGAAATAGTATTTCATCATTGATTTATACACATGTTGTATATTTTGGTCCTTTGAAATTTATTCAGTTTTGTTCTTTGGCTTAGTGTATGCTCAATCTTGGTGAATGCTCAATATGCACTTGAAAAAAATATGATTTTGTTGTTGTTGTTGTTGTTGAGCATAGTAACCTTTCCATACCAAATAAGTTAGTGGATAATTCTACTCAAATCTTCCATGCCATACTATTTTTTTCTGTTAAAAAATATCAGTTTCCATTAAGAATATTATGTATCCAACCAGGATTGTGGTTTTATATTTTTCTCTCTTTAGTTGTGCTGTTTTATTATTTCTATATTTTAAAATTATTTTACAGTAATTTTTATAAAGTATATCTATAGCCACACACAAACATAGGTGTGTACCAACACATATGAATGCATACATACACATATATCTATAAAAATAAACATAACAAAAATCTGCTTACCCTTGGTTATTTCTTTCTTAACATCCAGAGTTCTGTTTTTTTGTTATTTTCCACCTGCCTTCAGCATGAAGAACTAAGTACATCTCTGCTAGAAGCATATATTTTCTGCTTCTGTCTGAAAAATGTCCTTATTTTATTTTCATTTTTGAAGAGTATTTTCACTGGATATAGAATTCTTGCTTGGTATTTTCTTTACTTTAAGCACTGCGGTAATTCTGTATCATTTTCCTCTGATCTTAACTGTTTCTAATGAACTGTCTGCCTTAACTCTCAGGATTATTCTAAATGCTATGTGCTTTTTCATCTTTATCCAGTGATGAAACTTTCGATTCATTTTTACTTTATAGACATTTAACTATGTGTGCCTAGGTATAGATTTTGTTGTATGTATTCTTTGTGAGGTTCACTGACCATCTTGGTTACAGCATGTGTAGGTTAAAATATTTTCATTAAATTTAGAAAATTCTTAACCTTTACCTTTTAAAGTATTGCTCTACCTTGTTCCTGTTCTCATCTCCTCTGAGAGTTTCATTTCACTGTCTATATCCATATTTCTCTATACATCTTTAAATATGCCCAGATCTATAATAATCCAGCAATACACACTATCTTTCATTTATTCTCCCTTCCTACTTGGAAAATGTATACTCATATTTGTAATTTTTAGGTCTTAGATACGCTTTCTGAAGTTAAGCGGTTATAAGAATAAGATAAACTATACCTTCAGTAGCCAAAAGTGAAAATCTAAAAAGGAAAAAAGGAAAAAATAGTAACAAATAATAAATTGGAATGGCTAAGTGAGCTTGATGAGCTCTTGACTTCTTGTCTGACACCTTTGAGACTGCTCAGAGAAGCAGAAGACATATGTTCAGTTCAGTTCAGTCACTCAGTTGTGTCCAACTCTTTGAGACCCCACGGACTGCAGCATGCCCGACTTCCCTGTCTATCACGAACTCCCAGAGCTTGCTCAAACTCATGTTAGTATGAGGTAGCTATATTTTTAAACATAAATGCATGTTCAAAAAATTCAAAAATGAAACTTTAATGTGAATTCATTGTAGCATGCTAAGTTTTCACTTTTTTGATGAACTATTACCTTTTTTTGTCTGTTTCCACTGAGGGCTTTTTAGCTTATATTAATCAAAATACCTCAGAGTAAAAGATAATGTGGAGTAGGAAATAGCAACCTATTTTAGTATTCTTGCCTGGGAAACCCCATGGACAGAGGAGCCTGGTGAGCTGCAGTCCATGGGGTCACAAAGAGTCAGATATTACTGAGCAACTGAGCATTGATACAAAAGATAATGTACATGGAATTTAATGATTCTATCAGTTCAGTTCAGTCACTCAGTCGTGTCTGACTCTTTGTGAGCCCATGAATTGCAGCACGCCAGGCCTCCCTGTCCATCACCAACTGCTGGAGTTTACTCAAACTCATGCCCATCGAGTCAGTGATGCTATCCAGCCATCTCATCCTCTGTCATCCCCTTCTCCTCCTGCCCCCAATCCCTCCCAGCATCAGGGTCTTTTCCAATGAGTCAACTCTTCACATGAGGTGGCCAAAGGATTGGAGTTTCAGCTTCAGCATCAGTTACACAAATTTTGTAATGCTTATATGGGGTGGTTAAGTGATCCTTCATCTCAGTCAAGCACAAAATACTTGGCTAATCAATAAAGGAATTGCTCTAAATAGAATGACAAGTCCCCAAATGACTGAGTTTGCTATTCATTATCCTCTTTTATGGGCTTCCCAGGTGGCTCAGTGGTAAACAATCCACCTGTCAATGCAGGAGATGGGCGAGGCAGGTTTGATGCCTCGGTCGGGAAGATCCCCTGAAATCAGAAATGACAACCCACTTCAATATTCTTGCCTGGGAAATTTCATGGACAGAGAAGCCTGGCAGGCTACAGTCCATGGGGTCTCAACGAGAGACACCTCTGAGAGACTGAGCACACAGGCATTCTCCATTATTAAATTAACTCAAGCACATATTTTAAATAAAAACAAATATATCATGTGGGATACTCAAAATCACTACACTAAATAATTCTGTCTGTTTTAATAAGGGTAAGATATATAATCCTATAATGAACTAAATTTTATGAGCAATATTCTTATATCTATAAAATATATGAATTATGTGCACATAATAGTCAATTAACAATTGAATATTAGAGTAGATACTAACTAAAATTTAACTAATTTTAAATTCTATTGAAACTGGAGCCCGTTATACAGAGTGAAGTAAGCCAGAAAGATAAACACCAATACAGTATACTAACGCATATATATGGAATTTAGAAAGATGGTAATGATAACCCTATATGCAAGACAGAAAAAGAGACACAGATGTATAGAACAGACTTTTGAACTCTATGGGAAAAGGCAAGGGTGGGATGATCTGAGAGAACAGCATCAAAACATGTATATTATCAAGTGTGAAACAGATCGCCAGTCCAGGTTGGATGCATGAGACAAGTGCTCAGGGCTGGTGCACTGGGATGACCCAGAGGGATGGGATGGGGAGGGAGGTGGGAGGGGGGATCAGGATGGGGAATACATGTAAATCCATGGCTGATTCATGCCAATGTATGGCAAAACCCACTACAATATTGTAAAGTAATTAGCCTCCAACTAATAAAAATAAATTAAAAAAAAGAAAAAAATTTATATAGAGCCTTATAGGTGTAATGACAGAATAGGTGTCAAGACCTACATGCCTATTTAAAATGGAAAGAATGGCATGTGTAAAATCATTAAATGTGATACTGTTGTTCGGTCTCAGCCCTGTCTGACTCTCTCTAACCCCATGGACTGAGACATGCCACATCTCCCTGTCCTTCACCATCTCCTGGAGCTTGCTCAAACTCATGTCCACTGAGTCCGTAATGCCATCCAACTATCTCATTCTTGGTCATCCCCTTCTCCTCCTGCCTTCAATCTTTCCCAGCATCAGGATCTGTTCCACAGAGTCCACTTTTTACATCAGGTGGCCAAAGTATTGGAACTCAGCTTCAGCATCAGTCCTTCCAATGAATACTCAGGGTTGATTTCCTTTAGGATTGATTGGTTTGATCTCTTTGCAGTCCAAGGGACTCTCAGAATCTATTACTTTAAAACTGTTCCTCTGTCCTTCAATATATATTTACCAGGAGAGTTACATTTTCTTTCATTCTTTTTCAAACACTGACTCCTCTTCACCTCCTTATTTTCTTATTTGAGATGCAATTTAATTGAACCAGAAATGAATAAAAGACCCAGTTTGCATAAATTTTGCTCACAAAGAAACTGGAGCTGGAACTGAGAGATATCTAATGTGGAGAGATGAAGGAACCTAGCCTACAGGGAGAAAGAGAAAAATGAGGGGGGAAAAAAGGAAAAGGCAAAATTCAGCAAGTTCTTATGCCACCTGAGTTTAAAGCTACTTCTAATGACCCAGCTCTGTCCTGAGCCTACCTGTACGATGTGCTTGGATTTTAAAGATATTTTTCACATATTTAAGTTGGCATTAATGGATACTAAAGATCAATTGAGACCCATTCAAAATTTCAGTTTATTCAGGTATATGTCAATTTCAGCAGGGCAGTGCCAAGCTGAAAGTGGTTAGGAATGACTCCACTGACAGGAGAAGGTAGGGGAAAGGTTTATATGCAGAAACAAACAAAAAAAAAAGATTGGTCATATCTTAAGTAGTTGCTTTATTTGGGAAGGCTAGTTGACTGTGATTGTCTCTTCTCAAATTTCACTTTGTCAAATTCAAGTGCATTGACCCTGGCTTAGTTTTTGTTTTGCTTATAGAGACTACCAGTGCTTTGGAGCCACCTCAGTCTGGTGGCCTCCTTATTTAATTACTTAAGCACAGTTATTGTTATTTGTAACCAAGAGTCCTGAGTAATGCAATCATCTACAGCAAGTGATTTCCCCAGTAACACATATGCATATTAGCTCTATACAGTAATGCTCCAGAAGTCCTTATACAAAATATCTGGTTCTCTTGGTATCATATATTTCATTGTTGGTGTTCTCTTGGTATCATATATTTCTTTCTTTCCTTTTTGTTGCCTAAATATATGTACAAATAACAGAAAGGCACAGGAATAATAATAGTTATAATCTTATTTCCTTTAAAACAATCCCTGCCCATGTTTCCAGAGAAAAAAAATATCATTAGGAGGGCAGTGTATATAGTTCTAGTCTGTGTTTTACATAGATATATTTTTATTTGTAACAATTATACTTTGGAGTGTGAGATTAAAAAAATACAGATGATGATGGGACTTGATTTTTCATTTATTTTATTTAAGTCTCTTTTACTTTCTCTGTGTATGTGTCCATGTGTGTGCACCTCTCTGTCTCATTATATATTTAATATATTATTGTTAATTGTTCCATTAGTATTCCACATTCTATTCATCTGTTTCTCTAATGATGGGCATTTAGTTATTTCCAACTTTCAGTGACTACAAACAATGCTGTGATTGATCACTCTCCAGAAGTTCAGCCATCTGCTGTGATTTCAACCACTGGATGATTTTCACCATGGTTCTGATTTGCTTTTTAATTGCATGGCTGGGCATTCACCCATCGTCCTACCTGGATCCCCCTCACCATGGTAAATGCTCTCAGCAATAAATTTCTGAAGAAGGGACTTTGGGAGATAATATAACTCAGTATCCTGAAGCTGAAGCTTACTTGGCTCTTTCTCAGCTCAAGTAGTTTGTGCAAGATCATGAATTAAAATTATTATTATCATTTTATGGTTTCTAGTTTTTCCTGTTCAAGTAGTGGGTATCAAAGTAAAATTTTCAGTTTATGTGCCTCATTTTAAATGACTTGGCCATTAATTGATACTCATCAATTTTTCTCATGAATCTAGCTTAGAAATGAAAGATACTTTTGTTGTTTTCCCTAATATTTGTTTTTGATATTGTAGGTGGATTCAATTCAGGAGGAAGATGCCAGTTGAGCATTGTTTGAATGACAATAGTTTCTCTCACTCTTTAATAAAATATTGTGCATTTTTGACAAGTATTTATGGTCAATTCACTCGAAAAAGATAAATGGGATCAGAATCACCAGGACCCTACTTATGACCATGTTTGCATTATTAGAGTCTTGTGATATTTTACTGTTGAGTTTATGCCTGCAGTTTCTCTGTTGGACTCTCACCAGGGTGCTCCAAGATTGCATATATAAAAACACGTGCCCAGGCCCTGAAACATTTAAACTTGATAAAATCAATTTTACCTATGTGATTCCCAGCTGAATGCCACTCCTGATGTACATCAGCTTCAAAAGAAATTAAAAGATAAGTAACATGATTACAATCAGATTAGCTTGTCTAGGCAGACAAACAAGACTGTAGAGTTATCTGAGTGAAAATACTTCCTAGCAAGACCAGTTTACATCACATTAAACAAAAATGAGTTTCCAGTATGTGTACTATATAACAAAACAGGTAAATGGAAAATTGCACCCTTGTGACTGAATATGAATCAGGGAAACTGTCTGTTATTTTCTAACTTTTTGAGAATTTACTGCCTGTTGGAACACTTTATGGGGTATCAAAGAAAAATACCAGAATTATTCCCTGAGATTTGTTGCTTAAGATAAAACAACTATTTCTTTGATTAATGTAGCTCATGAAAGCCAAGAGAGGGAGACATTGAATGGGGGAAAATCTTGAATCCCAACTGACTCTACATGGTAGAATAGGATAATGAAAAGTATTTAGAGGCTAATTCATGACAAAGGTCATATGTAACCAGAAAGAGAGATACATATAATACATTAATGATTACTAACTGGACGATGTACAAGAATTGTACATTGGGGTGGACTCAGTTATAATTAACATAACATCTATAGTGAGGAAAAAGGCTCCTTTCTGTCTTACCTTATTCATAAAATGCTTTTTTATTGAGTTGCTTAGAGGGAAGAAGAAAACAAAGAACAAGGAAAGTTGTACGGGGCAAGTAGAAAATAATTTGGCAATGTTTGTTCAATCAAGTGTGAGAATGCATTTCTAAGCTATTTTCTTTTTAGTCTATAATTACTTTGGTTATAAAGAAAAATATTCAGAAAATTAAAATAATTTGTGTCTCAGTGATTGGACAATAATATAGGTAGGTGCCTTAATCAAACAATTCTGCAGTAACAAAGCTTTCGCAGCAAATTTTAAGAATTAAAAAGAGCAGAGCATGTGACAAAGTTCTGGAAGTTAAAGTAAGGGGATAAAGGAAAGAAAGGAACCTTGTGAATGTGAACCCTAAATAAGAGAAATATTTTTACACCATAATGGAATAGCCAGTTTTCCTAATCACCAGTTCTGTTTTTTCCCTTTAATGTCTTATGATTGCAGAATTCCTATACTTTAAGATTTCTTCAAATTGCATAGAATCTTAGGGGAATGTGTCTTGAAACTAGTAGTGTATTTAGAATAATTTGCTGGTCAAACTGTTACTAAACATCTATTTAGAATTTATGGTTTTAACTAATGTTTGCATTATTCACAAAAGGGAAGAAAATTCCAACGTGAAACATATGCCATTGGCGTAATTTGACCTTCTTAGGGAAAGTACCACTATATCTTTTCTTCACAAAAAAATGTTAAAGGAAAAGGAATCTAGGGAAATGATTATCGGGGAGGAATCATGGGAAATATTTCAAGCAAATTTTTTTTTCTTCTAAATATAAAGCAATACCTTGTAGCCCTAATTTTAAAAAGTCCAGTTGTACATATAACCTAAATATCAGATTGCAACATGCCACCATTTTAAGAAACTCTTCGATCTCTGGTTTAGATCTGTCTTCCTTTAAATTAAGCATAAAATATATTACCAGAAAAAGATGAAGTACTCATCTAGTGCTCATCAGGAAGAAGCCACATAAGATTTTGACAAGACACAATGCTCCTCATGAATATGTTTTGACAAATATTTTGACAAATATTATTAACAATCATTGGTTACTACTTTTATGATCTAGATATTTGATTTCTAGTAGTTCTTTCCAGAAATAATTGGCTTACTTTTCAGTATATGACTTTAAATGAAAGTCTTTCTAGAACGAATTAATTTTTTTTCTATTTAATGATAGATTTTAGGAACCATTTGGTAGTGGGACAATCATCTTGGAATTCTTAGTGGAATGTATAGCCCTGAAGAAATAGCTAAAATTTTTTATTTCAGTTTTCCTGGGCCTTTGACCATAAGTCCATATCATTTTTTCTGATATTCTTTCTTGTTTTACTCTCCTGTTTTTTGCCTCTAAGCTACAATTTTATCATTTATTTATTTTTTTTTCCAATTTTATCATTTATTAATGGGCATAACAATATCTCCTCATGTGGTGGTTGTGATGATTAAATGAGTAAATCTATGCATGATGCTTAATGCATTACCTAATACATAGTAAATGTTCAGACAATATCTATTGCCATTATTCTTTTAATCTAGCACATACCAGGTTTATTACCTACAATGTAATGTCAACTATATTATACTATGTAAAATGTGTATGTCGTAGGGAAGAACAAGTTACTCACCAAAAGTATGCTGCCTATAAGCTTAAAGTACACATAATGGCCCATCTCTAGGAACCCTGTCTCTGAAGTAATGGCCATTACCCTAAAATACCTTTGTATAGCTTACAGGAAACGTCCTGACCAGTCCCACCTGTGAATGGCTGCAGGAAGGAAATAACACGTTCCCCTCTGGAGTCTGACTAAATCAGGACCTCTCCCTCCCCTTTTATAAACGAACCTGGAATTCTAAGTCCAGGAAGATCATTCTTGGAAAAACTAGTCTACCATCTTCTGGGTTTGCTGACTTTCTGAATAGTCATTACTTTTGGGTCTTCCTTGGGGGTTCAGACAGTAAAGAATCTGCCACAATGCAAGTGACCAGGGTTCAATCCCTGGTCCAGAGAGATCCCCTGGAGAAGGGAGTTTCTACCCACTCCAGTATTCTTGCCTGGAGAATTCCACGAACAGAGGAGCCTCTGGGCTACAGTCCATGGGGTTGCAAAGAGTCAGAAACAACTGAGTGACTTTCACTTTCATTTACACACCAAAGCAAGCTTATTTGAGATGTCCTTGTGATTTAAAGTGTCCTCATATTATAGGTTGTCCACCATAATTAAGGTGCAAAAGTGGAGATATTATGCTTTATTTAAAATATTTTGTTTATAATTTCTCCAGGGCATTGTTTTGCTCCCCTGAATATTTTTTTTTCTCTCTCTCTGTCTCTCTTGCTCTCTCTTTTAACTTTCCTTTAAAATTGTATTTCATCCTTTGTATTTAATTGTATTCAACTTGCTGAAAGATTCTATGTCTCTAAACCACTCTTTGGAGCCATAAATTCAGTTAGGAATTAGAAATTCTCAAGATTATTATGCTACATCTCAACCTATCCAAATCTCACATCCCATTATAGGCTTCTGTTCTATTTTCCCAAGTTAGGACTACCGTCACATTGGTTTCATCTATCTTTTGAAATAAAAAAGCTCAATGAATGCTTTACTTTGCTGATTGGTTTCTTCTTCATTTCATGTTTTGTGTGTGGTGCTGTGTGGTGTAGGATCATGAAAGACTTTAGCAGGAGATAACCATGGTCTTAGATTTCTGTCAATCACCATTCTAAATCATAAAAAATTGTCCCTGCAATCAGATTCAGATCTACTTTCTCTAAAGTATCTTGGACAATATTAAATTTATTTTTTCTCCTTCATTATATGTCTTCAGTATCCACACTTGAAACCAAAACATTTTGTTTATCTGAATATCTGACTCTAGTTTAATACCCACATATTGAGTTACTTAAATCAATAAGAAGCTCCTCAATAAAAGGTGGATTATTATTTCTCTGTGACTCATTGATTATCGGAAAGTATAACTGTCTGATTGCTTATGTTTTTCACATCTTCTGAGTTCATTTGTGTTTTAAATTATCACCTTGACCCTTTCATATACTATTAGAAAATTTCTTCTCTTTAGTAAACATCTTGGTTTGGGTTATGTTTTCCATTATGCTATTCATTTCCAATCCCCCACACCCCCCTCCAAGAAAAAAACTTGGTTAAAGAGATGACTTGCCTTGAATGCATAAAGCAATATAAAGCTCCTTTCTTTAATTCTTTTTTTTGGGGGGGAATAAGTATGAAACTTATTTTCCTCTGTCTGCCAGGTTATTAAACCCTTGAGACATAATTAGGGAGACTAAGGGTCCAGCTGGTAAAGGAACTGCTAATGCTTAGCTCACTAACAAGGAAATTTTTCAGAGAGCTTCAAGGAGAATAATTCTCTGATTCTTACTATAAAGGAAGTCCTTGAAATATCCTAATATTTTCCTTTCAGAGAATGACTCAATACACTCAATGTAGTACTCCTTATTGTGGAAACACTGTACAGCATTTATTTAAAATGATGTATATAAGGACGCAGAAGCATAGTTCAGTTCAGTCACTAAGTCCTCCCCGACTCTTTGCGACTGCATGAACTGCAGAACGCCAGGCCTCCCTGTCCATCACCAACTCCCAGAGTCCACCCAAACCCATGTCCATTGAGTCGGTAATGTATCCAGCCATCTCATCCTCTGTCATCCCCTTCTCCTCCTGTTCTCAATCTTTCCCAGCATCAGGGTCTTTTCAAATGAGCCTGCTCTTCACATGGAGTGAAGTACTGGAGTTTCAACTTCAGCATCAGTTCTTCCAATGAACATCCAGGACTGATCTCCTTTAGGATGGACTGGTTGGATCTCCTTGCAGTCCAGGGGATTCTCAAGGGTCTTCTCCAACACCACAGTTCAAAAGCATCAGTTCTTCGGTGCTCAGCTTTCTTTATAGTCCAACTCTCACATCCATACATGACCACGGGAAAAACCATAGCCTTGACTAGACAGACCTTTGTTGGCAAAGTAATGTCCCTGCTTTTTAATATGCTGTTTAGGTTGGTCACAACTTTCCCTTCAAGGAGTACGTGTCTTTTAATTTCATGGCTGCACTCACCATCTGCAGTGATTTTGGAGCCCCAAAAAATAAAATCAGCCACTGTTTCCACTGTTTCCCTATCTATCTGCCATGAAGTGATGGGACCGGATGCCATGATCTTAGTTTTCTGAATGTTGAGTTTTAAGCCAACTTTTTCACTCTCCTCTTTCACTTTCATCAAGAGGCCCTTTAGTTCTTCTTCACTTTCTGCCATAAGGGTGGTGTTATCTGCATATCTGAGGTTATTGATATTTCTCCCAGCAATTTTGATTCCAGCTTGTGCTTCATCCAGTCCAGCATTTCTCATGATGTACTCTGCATATAAAATAAAGAAGCAGGGTGACAATATACAGCCTTAATGTACTCCTTTTCCTATTTTGAACCAGTCTGATGCTCCATGCCCAGTTCTAACTGTTACTTCCTGACCTGCATACAGGTTTCTCAAGAGGCAGGTCAGGTGGTCTGGTATGCCCATCTCTTTCAGAATTTTCCACAGTTTATTGTGATCCACATAGTGAAAGGCTTTGGCATAGTCAATAAAGTAGAAATAGATGTTTTTCTGGAACTCTTTTGCTCTTTTGATGATCCAGCAGATGTGGGCAATTTGATCTCTGGTTCCTGTGCCTTTTCTAAAACCAGCTTGAGCGTCTGGAAGTTCATGGTTCACATATTGCTGAAGCCTGGCTTGGAGAATTTTGAGCATTACTTTACTAGTGTGTGAGATGAGTGCAATCAGGCAGTAGTTTGAGCATTCTTTGCAGTTGCTTTTCTTTGGGATTGGAATGAAAACTGACCTTTTCCTGTCCTGTGGCCACTGCTGAGTTTTCCAAATTTGCTGACATACTGAGTGCAGCACTTTCACCGCATCATGGTTCAGGATTTGAAATAGCTCAACTGGTATTTCATCACCTCCACTAGCTTTGTTCATAGTTATGCTTCCTAAGGCCCACTTGACTTCACATTCCAGGATGTCTGGCTCTAGGTGAGTGATCACAGCATCGTGATTATCTGTCGTGAAGATCTTTTGTATAGATCTTCTGTATATGCTTACCACCTCTTCTTAATATCTTCTGCTTCTGTTAGGTCCATACCATTTCTGTCCTTTACTGAACCCATCTTTGCATGAAATGTTCCCTTGTTATCTCTAATTTTCTTGAAGAGATCTCTAGTCTTTCCCATTGTATCGTTTCTTCTATTTCTTTGCATTGATCACTGAGGAAGGCTTTCTAATCTCTCCTTGCTATTCTTTGGAACTCTGCATTCAAATGGATATATCTTTCCTTTTCTCCCTAGCTTTTTGCTTCTCTTCTTTTCACAGCTATTTGTAAGGCCTCTTCAGACAATCATTTTGCCTTTTTGCATTTCTTTTTCTTGGGGGTGGTCTTGATTCCTGTCTCCTGTACAATGTCACGAACCTCCATCCATAGTTCATCAGGCTCTCTGTCTATCAGATCTAGTCCCTTAAATCTATTTCTCACTTCCACTGTATAGTCATAAGGGATTTGATTTAGGTCATACCTGAATGGTCTAGTGGTTTTCCCTACTTTCTTCAATTTAAGTCTGAATTTGGCAATAAGGAGATCATGATCTGAGCCACAGTCAGCTCCCACTCTTGTTTTTGCTGACTGTATAGAGCTTCTCCATCTTTGACTGCAAAGAATATAATCAATCTGATTTTGGTGTTGACCATCTGGTGATGTCCATGTGTAGAGTCTTCTCTTGTGTTGTTGGAAGAGGGTGTTTGCTATGACCAGTGTGTTCTCTTGGCAGAACTCTATTAGCATTTGCCATGCTTCATTCTGTACTCCAAGGCCAAATTTGACTGTTACTCCAGGTGTTTCCTGACTTCCTACTTTTGCAATCCAGTCCCCTATAATGAAAAAGACATCGTTTTTGGGTGCTAGTTCTAGAAGGTCTTGTAGGTCTTCATAGGACTGTTCAACTTCAGCTTCTTCAGCGTTACTGGTCGGGGCATAGACTTGGTTACAGTGATATTGAATGGTTTGCCTTGGAAATGAACAGAGATCATTCTGTCATTTTTGAGATTGCATCCAAGTACTGCATTTTGGACTCTCTTGTTGACGCTGATGGCTACTCCATTTCTTCTAAGAGATTCCTGCCCACAGTAGTAGATATAATGGTCATCTGAGTTAAATTCACCTTTCCAGTCCATCTTAGTTCACTGATTCCTAGAATGTCGATGTTCACTCTTGTCGTCTCCTGTTTGACCACTTACAATTTGCCTTGATTCATGGACCTAACATTCCAGGTTCCTATGCAATATTGCTCTTTACAACATTGTACCTTGCTTCTATCACTGGTGCCATCCACAACTGGGTGTTGTTTTTTCTTTGGCTCCATCTCTTCATTCTTTCTGGAGTTATTTTCCACTGATCTCCAGTAGCATACTGGGCACCTACCGACCTGGGGAGTTCATCTCTCAGTGTCCTTTCTTTTTGCCTTCTCATACTGTTCATTGGGTTCTCAAGGCAGGAATACTGAAGAGGTTTGCCATTCCCTTCTCCAGTGGACCACATTCTGTCAGAGCTCTCCACCATGACCCATCAGTCTTGGGAGGCCCCACACGGCATGGCTTAGTTTCACTGAGCTAGACAAGGCTGTGGTCCTGTGATCAGATTGGCTAGTTGTCTGGGTTTGTGGTTTCAATCTGTCTGCCCTCTTATGCCTTCTCTCAGTGGCTATCATCTTATTTGGGTTTCTCTTACCTTAGGTGTGGGGTATCTCTTCACAGCTGCTCCAGCAATTACAGCCCCTGCTCCTTACCTTGGACGTGGGGGCTCCTGTCAGCCACCGCCCCTGACCTTGGACGTGGGGTAGAAGCATAAAGTACTTCCAAAAAATAGTGAGTAAAAATAAAAAGTTGCAGAGAACATGTAAGTGATGTCCTTTATATTATACAAACATTATATATATATAATGTCTATCTATGTATCTATCATCTATCTCTCTGTCACAAACCAAGATAGTGAATATTGTTCTGTGGGCACATGGATATGTGCATAAATGTTGAAAGATCTCAGGGAGATCTCAGGGAGAAGGACTAGTAGCAGAGGAACAGGGAGATGTTAGTATAGTAGTGGTAGTAGTGAGACAAGAGAATAGATTTATTTCTAATACTTGAATTTTTAAAGAATAATATATTAATGTATTAGTTTAGAACCTGAAAGAAGTTGATTCGAAAAAAAAAAGCATTTGTACAATAGGCACTATACTTTTTTCTACCATTCCCTCCCTCTCATATTTCCAAAGAGAGATTGGAGTTGTTTAGTCACTAAGTATGTCCAATTCTTTTGAGATCGCAATAACTGTCACCTGCCAGACTCATCTGTCGGTGTGATTTCCTTGACAAGAACCTGGATAGGTTACCATTTCCTTCTCCAGGGGATCCTCCTAAACCAGGGGTTGAAACTGCATCTCCTGTATGTGTCTCCTGCATTGCAGGAGGATTCTTTACCGTTGAGCCATCAGGGAAGCCCAGAAAACTTAAATAGATGGGCATTATGGTTGCTTCAAGGTATGCACTTCCACATAGGTTTTGTTTCTAGATACTTAAGTCAGGCTGAGTGTATGAGAGAATAATCAAGGCTCAGTCCATTCTAACTTCTGATGCAAAATATAAAATAGCAGGGAGAAAATGGGCCAGGAAGGAGGAGATTTGATTACAGTCCCAGCTTGTTCACTCAGCAGTTGTCAATGGAGGTAGGGCCCTTAATATCTTTGGACTTTGGTTTCTTCCTTCGTAATGTTGGGATAACAATTCTCAGTCATATTGCAGGCATATAGTGTCAATCAACACCATATAAATATTTAATTTACAGTTTATAAATCATACAATATAAGTTAACAAGTATGCAAATACTTATTTAATTATAAAATATTCTTAAGTGATTTATCAATATTATTATTCTAAAGTTTAAACTTTGGTGATAAAAACATAAAGCAACCTAGGCTCATTGTCCTCTTACTCTTCTTCGACAAGAATAAGCAAGATCTTGTTCTTGCCTTTGTCTTACTGCACCAGCTGTGCCTGGCGTGCTCTTTTGACAGGATTATCTGCAGGGCTCATTCTCTTGCTTTATATCTCTACTGAAATGTCACCTTATCACACAGGTATCCCTTCCCTGACATCCTCTGTCAATTAGCAACACTCACCCAAGTACCACTATCTCCCTTACCCATACCATATTTTATATCAACAACTGAAACATTATCAAATTATTCACATATCTATTTTTTCTATCTAATACTCTTTCTTCAACACACACAAGTGTAAAATCCATTAGAATAGTGATTTTGGTTTGCTTTACTATGATCCTTAATCCCCTGAAGAGGGCTTGAACTATGGAAGGCACACACTAAATGTTACTGATGTCGTTGCTATTCAGTCACCCAATCATGTCCGACTCTTCGCAACCCCATGAACCACAGCATGCCAGGCCTACCTGTCCCTGACCTCTCCTGGAGTTTGTCCAAGTTCATGTCCACTGCATCGGTGATGCCAACCAGCCGTCTCATCCTCTGATGTCTCTGTTACTTAATGACTGAGCAAACTTACAGAATTGTCTGATTTGAATTAAAAAATGTAAGCAAAATAAACTTTGCGACTCTTTTTATCCTACAATAGCTCACTTAATAAGTCTTTACACTTACCAAGAAAATACTGAAATCTTATACAATGAACACATTATGTCAAAGTGCCAAAATTCCTTTCAGTTTATTAATATGATTTATTTTTACAAAAGTATAACAATATCTCTTGCAAGGAGATGCCTTGGTGCTTGCACCATGTCAAAACATGAAACAAATATGCTATTATTATGGAACCATATCTACAAGAATCAAAGGACCCTTCACATTATAATGTCAATTATCTAAAAATAGATAAATCCTAATTATTCATACAGCCAGTTTGGAAACTATGGGAGACAATAATAAGCAAGTAACAAAGTTAATTTTATCCACTTATGTTAAATGTCATGTTTACCTCAGTTATGCACATATGGATATGTTAAAACCATGTTGGGTGACTTGAATTTTATATCATTTACCCTCAGGTTCTTCAAAAGAGTAAAGAAATTGATAAGGCTAAAAATAGTTTATTTAGAATAATGTGAAGCAAGATGCAAGACACAAAAGTAGTATGTTAACAAGATAACAATTCTAATAAATTGAAATTTTACTGCATATAACAATTTCTCTATTCTTTTTGGTGTACTTTTAGAAGGCAGCAGCTGGGATCAGCATACCTTTGATTATGTAGTGCTCTTCAGGATAATGTATTATTTGGAAAGTCGCCTATTATATGTTGAACTTGTTATATGCTGATTTAAAAACAAACTTTTTGTCAATTTCTAACAATACCACCAGAAACTGATCATCTCTTCAATAAAAATAGTTTTAACATTTCCAACTGAGTCTTGCCTCTTTATATTATAAAGTTGCAACATTTCTCGAAATACTAAATGGAAAATGTGAAAGACTAAACTGATATATGGTGTATACTGTGGCTTTATTTATCAAAATGCAGCAAATAAATTCCTTCCAATTTACATAAGGGGAATTTAATAGCACACAAAGGACTAACCTACCATTTATTTTAGCATGAGTCTGTTGAAGATATAAAAGACACTTATAATCTAGGTAAAGTTATGAACTGTGTAAAAAGTATGATAGTGCCATTCTCAGAGTTAATGAAAATTTAGAAAGGTCATTATATTAACTGATAAATGTTAAACCTCAAATTCAAGGAGTTTTAAGTTAGGAAAAGAACTTCTAGTAAAAGTCCTCACGTGAAATCTGGAGAAAGCTTGGATTTCATAGGGTCATCAGTGAACTTTAAATAACACCATCAGCTTTAACTGTAAATTAATTTTGATCTGCAAATGCTTTCCAAAGGTAAGAGTGTATGTGTGTGTGTGTGTGTGTGTGTGTGTGTGTGTGTGTGTGTATGGATGGAGAAATAAGTGTATGCGATTGTTTTCATTTATATATATATCCATTTTTGATGCTCCCAGATGGGGAGCTTTTAACTCCATTGTAAATATGTGCAGTGGCAACGTTGAGTAAGCATATGAGTAAGTTGTCAAAACAAATGTTTAAAGAAAATTTAGGAGAATTTTAGAAATAATGAAACTCCTCCTGGCATCATGTGGCAATAATGAAAACTTTTTTTTCCTCCCAAATGTGTGGGGCTGATATAAATACAGCATCCTAAAGAACTTTAGAGTACATTGTTAACTATCCATAGAATAGATGAGGACAGAACTGTGCCCCCAAAATAGTGTCTGAAAAAGGCACAATATAACTGTGTTGACAAACATGTATTGAAGCAGTGTGCCTCAAACTTCTCAAACCTAATAGCTGAGGGAGAGGTGAACTCAAGCATTAGGAATCTAGGGACATAATATCTCATATGAATATCTAAAGCCAGATGGTTCTGTTTGAAGTTATCCATAAAAATATATAATATTTGTTTTATATACAATATTGTAAGTTATCAATAAATGATAGGATTTAGTTTCCTACTTATCTTAATAGTAAATGGAAGAGCATCTGTTTGTTACATTGAATGCATCAGTTAAAAGAAATGGCCTGGGATTATAATAGGTTACATCATTCTGGCAAGTTTTTTCATTGCTATGTTTTCATAGTACTTTGATAAATTTACATGAATAAATAATTGCAAGTAATAACAATCATTTTTTCAATCATTATGATCAGGTAATAACCAAGTTGTGTTGTCTAAGAAACTAACCAATAAATAAAAACATTAGTGGAAATTTTATTTTAGGGGGTGGTGGGAGAATGGGGAGGGAAACAAAGTTGTTTGCTCTGGACCAAACTGAACAAGTTTTTAATTCACTCAGTATTTGAGGGCATCAAGTCAATAATTACCAAAATGTTTTATTTTTCGGTGAAGAAAAATAATTGGCAATGCTATTCTTTACCTTCCCATTGAAATTGCAATTTAAACCACATGCAAATGAATTGAGTTCCAAACAGATCATAGTCCCCATAATCATTTCTCCTTATCCACTTCCTATGCTTTATTGTTTTTGTAGTTTTGTTGCCTTATTCTTTAGTTTTGCTTTAAACCATAAGCAAATTTCTAACTTTTGCCTTGAAGTTGCTCTCTAGGAGTATTTAACCTTGGAAATATGTCCACAAAGCTACCTTACAGAATGGGGTATTGCTCATTAAGGAGAAGACTGAATTAATTTCATTAATTGAATAAAGTCCTTTGCATCTCCTTATTTATTTATTTTTCCTTTTCATAAGGAACAAACAAGATCAGCAACAAGAATTAAACTCTGGGTTCAAAAACTGTCAACACTTTCCATGTGCTGACAGGGTGTAGCAAGGTGCCTTTCCAAAAATTATTTCTACTGTATTATACATTTGTTTCAAACACAAGAATTAAAACTGCTAGCTTTTCTTTGCAAAAAACTTCCTATTTTATCATTCCATTGACTCTCTTGTGATAATTAAGAGATGATGCATTTGAGACATCGCTGGTGATTAATGCAGGTAATAATCTGGGTTTACAAAAATTTTGTTTAGAGATGCCACTCACATTCTTTAGCTCTACATAGTTTCAGCTCCATCTGGCTTTGGTTCCAGCATTTATTATTATTTTTTTATTCTCAATTTTGCTTGCTAAGGAAATTCATATATCTTGTTAAAATATCTTCCACATATTTTTCTTTTTAATAGAACAATTTGCAAATTAATTGTTCTGTAGAGTCCTGGGTGTTTATTGGAAGGACTGATGCTGAAGCTAAAACTCCAGTATTTTGGCCACCTCATGCGAAGAGTTGATTCATTGGAAAAGACCCTGATGCTGGGAGGGGTTGGGAGCAGGAGGAGAAGGGGATGACAGAGGATGAGATTGCTGGATGGCATCACCAACTCGATGGGCATGAGTTTGAGTAAACTCCAGGAGTTGGTGATGAACAGGGAGGCCTGGCGTGCTGCGATTCACAGGGTCACAAAGAGTTGGACACGACTGAGCAACTGAACTGAACTGAACTGAGAGACTATTGTAAATATAAGCAAAATGTAAATATAATAACTACTATGAACTGAGAAACTATCTTTCAATCTACAGCTCAAGCATACTATTTAAATGCATCATTAGCTTTTCAAAATAAAGTCATCTTTTTTCAGTAATGCTTCTTTCTGATGCAAAACTAATTCATCTATTAAAAGTAAAAAAATTAACCAAACTTTCTCCTGTTACATAAGCTTTTCCTAGAAGTTCATGAAACTGATAAATAAGACAATTTTAGCTTTTAAAAAATTAGCTTGTTGACTTGAACTTGTAAATATTGTTTCTAGGCAAGGGTTCTCTCATTTTAATTGAATAAAACCCTTATTTCCATTCAATTTTTCATTTTTAATGGAAATAACTTTCACATGTTGCAGCAAGAGCAATGATTTCATGCATGTGGTAGATTGTTTTCAAATGTCTGCAATTCCAATGTCTGATGGTGTCTCTTGAGACCCCATGGACTGTAGCCTGCCGGGCTCCTCTAACCATGGGATTTCCCAGGCAAGAATACTGGAGTGAATCGCATTTCCTTCTCCAAATTCCCATATCAACCCCTAAGAAAAGCAACTTTGTTATTCATAGCTCCCATCAGGAATTGCAGGCTATATTCTCTGGTCATGGTAACAAATCACCATAAATTTGGAGACTTAAAGCAATAAAAATTATTCTCTCATTGTTCTAGCTGCCAGAAATCTGAAATTAAGGTGTCAGCAGGATCACACTCTGAAGACTGTAGAGGAGAACATTTCCCTGTGTCTTCCAGCTTCTGGTGGCTATCAGCATTCATCTGTGGCTGCGTCACTCCGATCTGGACCTCCATTCTCACATGCTCTCTTCTCTTCTCAGTCTATCTTCTCTTCTATTGTCCTTAATATGGATCCTCATCAGTGGGTTGGGCTTTGCCTGAAGCTATCTAGGATGGTCTCATCACAAGATCTTTTAATTTAATTACATCTGCAAAGACCCTTTTCCCAAACACTAACACATTCACAATCTGATTATACAGACATAAATGTATCTTTTGAAAGGCTGCCATTCAACACACTATACCATCCTTTAAATCTTTTGGTCTTTTGATGAGCTTTGATTGACAGTTTATGGCAGAATAAACATGGGCTTGAGTGGCTTCTAGCTTCTGCTTTATCTTCCTTGAAGGCAGTCCTAAGAGTATTATGTAAAAAAGTCCAGTCTAGCCTATTAAGTCACAAAAAGTCACGTAGAAGACAGACTCTTCCTATAGAAGCTCACTGGTCTCCGCCCAGCCCAGACTGCCAGGCGTGAATGAAGATAGGAGAGCACTGAGCCCAGACAATTGTCATGTAACTGTAGCTGCATGTGGGGATACAGGCAAGACAAGCAGAAGAACCATCTATCTAGGTCTAGCCAAAATTGCTGACAGAATATTGAGAAAATTAGTTTGTTTTCATCCATCAAGTTTGGGGTAGTTTTATTAAGTGTTGATAAATAACTAGTACAGATATTAGGACCTAGATGTAAGATAGTGCCGTAACAAAAATCCCAAACAAGTCATTGGCTTTGAGGTAGGATGGTGAAGATAGGCTGGAAAAATGGCAAGGCTGGAGAAATGGCAAATGAATTCTTTCTGGACACTTGAAAAATAGTGAGAAAAATGCTAATTGAAGCCAAAAAACTAGTGATCCATATTCCATAGTTCTGGAAAAAAACAAAAAAAAACTTAACATGATCATCCTAGTAATATGGAAGGTAAAAAAGTATTCTAATGAACATATGGATCTAAGGAGGTGTCAGGCCAAATATTAAAGAGGTCAACTGATTTATTTTAGTGTATTCTCATAAGCTTTTGATGTTCCATGGTTTTGAAGGAATGCTTAGTAATAAACATACTGTATCAGAGGTTAATTGCTGTTTAACAAAACAAGCCCCAAACTTGGAAGCAAAAATAGTAACTTTTTGGTCAAGATTCTGAAGGTCACCTTGGCTTGGGCTCAGCAAAGCAAGGCATGGTTTTACTTAGGTTCATTCAAGCAACTATGGATTTGGCAAATTTACTGGGGCTCAGTAATCTAACATGGCCTTATTCATGTATGTTGAAGTTGTTGCTTGCTGTCTGATGGTTGCTTCCTGTGGCTTCTTCACCATTAGATAAATTAGGGCTTCTGTATGCGGTAATCTCAAGAAAAATTTCTAAGAGTGGTAGAATAAATGTTGTTAGATCTCTTGATGACAAAACTCAAGAAGTTGTAAAATAGGTCTATTGAATTTAACTAAGATGCATCTCCTTGATAATAAAGTATATATATTAAGTTAACATCTAAATTATGCTATTTAGATAAATTACTCCTTCTACGAATTTACTAAGCATAGTTATATATATGGTTGTGTCCAACACTTTGAGACACCATGGACTGCAGCCCACCAGGCTTCTTTGTCCATGGGATTTCCCAGGCAAGAATACTGGAGTGGGTTGACATTTTCTCTTCCAGGAAATCTTCCTGACCCAGGTATAGTACCCGTATCTCTTGTGTCTCCTGCATTGGTAGTCAGATTTTTACCAACTGTGCCATCTGGGAAGCCCAACAATAACTGGTGTAGTGCTAAGAGATTCATTGCAAACATTGATTCCTCCACTTGAAAGGTGACAGCATGTCTATTTTAAAGCTTAATAATTTAAAATGATTTCTAATTTCCCTAATTCATTTTAATAAGTTCATACTGACTGAACCAGGGCTACAGTATTAAAGCCACTG
Organism: Cervus canadensis; assembly: GCF_019320065.1. Classification (NCBI taxonomy): domain Eukaryota; kingdom Metazoa; phylum Chordata; class Mammalia; order Artiodactyla; family Cervidae; genus Cervus; species Cervus canadensis. Next base: position 14,891,722 of record NC_057404.1, on the reverse strand, counting down.
TGTCCCATGAGCACACAAAAATAGCCAATATTCCAATACCTGATTGCATAGAAATACTGTTTTATTCATGAAAGAAAAAAAATATGATTAGATTGGCTAAGCCAGAAAGCTAGGTCTGTAGTTTTTCTTGTCTGGTTTTAGTATAAAAAATTATTTAAGTTCTTTGAGTAAAACTCAAAGATATTTCCTGAAGATTATTTTTAGAGATTATATGGCCTCACTGATCCCCAGGTTAGTCTTTGGCTATCTCTGTTTTTAGCAAACTTTGGTTTGAGAACCACAGCTTTAGAAGATGAGCTGGACTGTGGTCTTTGCGGAATATGTGGTCAAAGAGAAATTATAGCCTTGTGATTGGTTTTAGAGGGTAGGATGAACATAGGATCATGAATCCAAACCCCGAATTGGGTATATGCAAATATAAATATCCAGAGTCAGCCAGTGCACCAGCGGTGGCAAGAGCAACAGCCGTAACAGAAGCAGCAGCAAGGACTTCTTTTAGAGCTAAATCTTGAGTTAGTGTTAAGGTAAGGTTAGACTGTCTTGAGGTATGTATGTAGCTGACTTTGTTCTCTCAGTTCCATTCTCTGGACAATCTCCATGCTCCTCCCAAATTTCTGTGTATTCTTGTGCCCTTGCATTCTTGTGGGTTCAATCCCTAACCCAGTTGATTTCAGTCTTCTGTGTCAGTTTGCTATTGCTCTCATAACGAATTGCCACAAACATAGTGATCGCAGACAACATAAGTTTATTATCTAATAGTTCTAGAGGTTAGAAGTGTCACAGAGCTAAAATCAAGGCATCAGCAGGACCACATTCCTTTCTGGAGGGTCTACGGGAGAGACCTCTTGCACTTTCCAGTTTCTAGAAACTGGCCATATTCTTTGCATCCTAGATTCCTTTCTCCATCTTAAAGTCAGCAAGAGTGCTTTGAAATCTTTACACTGCATTACTCTGATGAATTCGTTGGCCTTTCTCTTCGATTTTAAATGGCCATTCTGATCACATTGGGCTTGTGCATATAATCAGGTGTGTGTGCTCTGTCACATTAGTCATATCCAATTCAAACATGTGTCAGGAATCAAACCTGCGTCTCCTGCGTTGCAGGCAGATTCTTTAACCAATGGGCCACTTGGGAAGCCCTGTATAATCAAGATACTCTCCTTATTTTAAGGTCAGATGATTTAGCAACCTTTATTTTATCTACCACCTATTTGCCATGGGAAATCACATAGTCACAGGTTCCAGGGATTAGGATATGTACATCTTTGAAGGACTATTATTTTGCCACCACATTTTCCATGGCTGTTTTCTTTTGCTTATGCTAAATTTTGTCCTATCTGGACCTCAGTCCCTGATTTCCACAAAGCAAGAATAGGTATGAAAGACAATTATGAATGTTTAGAGTGACAGTTTACATGAATAAAGCCAAACTATATGATACCAAATTTCGTTGTTGTAGCAAAATAACATCATGTCAACTGGGAAATATTGTTTTTTTTAAACTCATAAGGGAGCAAAAAGATATTCTTACTTCTTTAATAATTTGGAAATGGGAACTTGTAGAGAAACCATGAGAAAAAGTTTAGTCTCATATGACTATCATTTTGAACAAACAATGCTGGATGCTGGGGAATATATGCTTCTATCCTGAAGAGAAAATGGGGACCACAGCACCCATGACAAGTTGCCAGGTCCCTTGTCACATGGATGGGAATAGGAACTAGCCTTTTATGGAATATTCTACAGAATTTTGAAATTGCAACAATACAAGGAAAACTTCTCTTGGTTTTAATGCTCATTTAAGAATAAGTCTAAGTCATGGTTGTTGAAATGCTCATGTTATTTGGTTGACAGCCACCCCCAAAGTGGGCTAGAGTTAAATGTGATACAATATTAAATTACACTTCAAATAATGATATCCCCTAAACCCTAATTTTGTTCTTTAGCAATAGGATGTAATTTTTAGAGATATCTGTTGGGACCAAGACCCAAGGTATAAATGTTTATTAGTCAAACAGTCATGCCTCTCCCATGCATACATGTGTGCTCAGGAGCTTCAGTCATGTCCAACTCTTTGCGACCCTATGGACTGTAGCCCACCAGGCTTCTCTGTCCAAGGGATTCTCCAAGCAAGTGGAGAGGGGTGCCATAACCTCCTCCAGGGGATCTTCCCAACTCTGGGATTGAACCTGGGTCCCGTAGGTCTCTTGCATTGGCAGGTGGGATCTTTACCCCCAGTGCCACCTGGGAAGCCCGCTGATCCCATACTCTGTTGCTAATAATTGCCTTCTTGTAGGAGAGGAAAAGACTCAGTTTGTGGCCATGGAAATCCAATTATTTCATCTATCTCTTTTCTTCCTATCTTGAGTGATATCTAATAAGGACCGGATCATAGAGATCATCTTCTTACTTTAAGGCTGAGTGATCTTCTGAGAATTGAAAGGGGAAAGATGAGAAGGGCCTTCATGATATCACTGAACCACTGGACCAAAACTGGAACTACATTAAATTGACTCCTTGATTGACTGAGAGAATCAATGGCTTTATTGTTCCACCTACTTTTATTTCATATTCTGAAGCTGCTGCCAACGTATAATAAGGGCTGGGGAGTTCTACTTAAAACAACCAAAAGCATTATAAGAATTTGAAATGCAGCAAATTTGAAAATCTGAAAGAAGCTCTTAGTCAGCTCACACTGCTGTAACAAAATACCACAGACTAGGTGACTTAAAAAACAGAAATTTGTTTCTTACACTTCCAGAGCCTCAGAAATTCAAGATCAAGATGCTGACAGATTTGGTTTCTTATGAGAGCTTACCTCCTGGTTTGCAGATGTCAGACTTCTCACTGTGCACTAACATGGTCTTACCTCTGTGTGCAGACACCTGGAGCAAGAGTAAGCTTTCTGATATGGCTTTTTATAAGGACAATAAATCTATAGGATCAGGGCCCTATTCTTCTGACCTCATTTAATGTTAATTATCTCCTTAAAGGCCTTATCTTTAAATACAGTCACCTTGTAAATTAAGGTGTAAATATATGAATTTGGGGAAGACACAAATCTTCAATCCATAGCAGAAGCTAAATATACAAATGTGTTCAATATATGATATAAAATACATAGCATTTAATTATACTATATTTGGTAAACTTATAGTCAAATATGGTAAACTATGTATAATATATAATATATGATATAAAATGTATTATGTAATATATTAAGATAATATGAAATATATTTCTAATGATAATATAATATGCATGATATAATCACAACATAAACAACATTTTAGGTCTACCATATACTACATTTGTTGTTGTTCAGTTGCTAAGTCATGTCTGACTCTTTGATACTTACATGATATATAGTTATACTATGTAGGTATTACATATGTGTGTGTTAGTCGATCAGTTGTGTCCAAGTCTTTGAGACCCCGTGGACTGACTGTAGCCTGCCAGGCTCCTCTGTCCATGGGATTCTCCAGGCAAGAATACTGGAGTGGTATTCTCTCAAATCATCCCAACCACACATTCTCCCACAGAGCCAATTGTAGCTCAATTTAAATGAAAATGGGTAGGTTGGAAATAGATTTAATAGGCTGTGTAGAAAAATCAAAGGTATTGAACTGACCTAATGGTATTTATTTTAGGAAATATTATCTCAGGCAAAAGTAATAAATATTATATAATTCCATATAAAATTCTGTATTCATAGACATGAAACAAAAACTTCCTTAGGGTCGACAAAACAGCGGGCCATAATTCCTGCTCCCTCTGCTGAAGCTCCTAAAGAGAAAATGGAAGTGGAGACAGGCCTTGGCTGGTCTGCACTTTATGAAGATTTCTGTGATTCTTCCATCAACTTTTCATCAGTTAAAAATCTCACTGTAAAAAAAAAAACCAACTCACTGTGTGGGATTTCACTGTTGCAAAAAAAAAAAGAGAGAGAGAATACTGGAGTGGGTTGCCATTTCCTTCTCCTGACCTGGATCTTCCTGACCCAGGGATCAAACCTGAGTCTCCCACATTGTAGGCAAATTCTTTGCCATCTGAGCCACCAAGGAAGCTCCTAGATATTATACAGTAAAACTATATTTTATACAGTCTATTCTATTTAAATATATATATTAATTAAATTATAATAATGACCATATTTACATATTCTTACCTCCCTATTAAGCTTGAAAATGCATTTTAAAATTCCATTTTAATATTTTCACTTTTAACCATGAGATTTATATATTTTTTGCTGTTAAAAATAATAGTATATTGACATTGTTGTATATACATCTTCATTTGTACCCCTGAATATTTCCTTATGATGAATTCCTAGAAGTAAATGATAATATTTTTAAAAATTTGGTTCAGGATAAAAATTAATTTATACAAGTATTAATGATGTTAAGGATTAGTTGGGTTTTTTTGAAAGGCACTGAACACATTCTTTTATTTTTTCACTACCCAGCCATATTCTCTTTAGTCTAAGATTTACATGAACTTCACATTTCAGTGTTTTCAATGTCATAACATAAAGTATTTTTGCCAGATTTCTTTTTAAATTTTTTTTTATTTAAGAAAAGATTAAGCAATTGCTTATCTTTATGAAAGCACTAGGATTTTCATTACTTTTAACTTTTCATTTTGATAGTAATAAAATAGCATCTCATTTTTGTTTTCATTACTTTAGTAACAGTGGTATTGAATTCAATTTCATCAGATGGAGCTTTATTTTTATTTCAATTTATATATATGTATTTCCTTTTAAATGAAAAATAATTTAAACTGTGAAATAGCAGGCAACTTTCTGAGATGTTTAAAGGCTGGGATGTAGCCTTGCTATTGCTGGAGAACTTGATTCAGGAAACAGCAGAGCCTGATGTTTGCAAATATTCACTTGAACAGAAGCACATTATATTGTTTGCATAATTTCAACTGACAAATGATGTAAACCTGAATATAAAACTGCAGTACATAATAAAAATTGAAGTGTGTTCTCTCCTCTGGCAGGATCAACAATCATTCCCCCAAACAGCACACTGTATGAATTAGAAACAGCCCCTCTTTAGGACACCTCACTGTCTGCAATCTGCCAGCAAACTGTCCAATTTACAAATCTACAGTATCTACATCAACAAATCTACAAGCACTATGAATGCAAATTTTGTCCCTTGGAGTGGTGTCATACAAATTCACACATATAAGGACCAATTAAAAGTTTAGCACTTGGCCAAAACATGGGTTTCAAAGTATTTTCAGAGACTTTTGATCAAATTTATTTTCATGTGTGTGTGTATATAAATATGTATTGTATATATACACACATGTATAAACATTTGGTGTAAATGTTTGTGTATTTATATTTTGTATATAGTTACAGACTGAATGAATATTTGAATTGCTCATCCCCCTGCCCCTGCCAAATTCCTAAATTGAAATCCAATCCCTAATGTGATGATATTTTGTGGGTGAGGTCTTTGAAAGGTAATTAGGTTATGATGCTTCCCAGGTGGCATTCATGGTAAAGATGCCAATGCAGGAGACATAAGTGATGTGGGTTTGATTCCTGGGTTGGAAAGATCCCCTGGAAGAGAGTATGGCACCTCACTCCAGTATTCTTGCTTAGAGAATCCCCATGGACAGAGGAGCCAAAGACTCGGACTTGGCTGAAGTGACTTAGCACTCATGCAGAGTTCTTGGACTTCCTGAAATTTGCTAGAAGACACTCTCCTCAGAAGCATTATTGGTGGCTCAGTTGGTAAAGAATCTGCCTACAATGCAGGAGACTCTGGTTCAATTCCTGGGTTGGGAAGATCCCCTGGAGAATGGATAGGCTATCCATTTCAGTATTCTTGGGCTCCACTAGTAAAGAATCTGCCTGCCATGTGGGAGACCTGGGTTTGATCCCTGGGTTGGGAAGAACCCCTGGAGAAGGGAGCAGCTTACCCAGTCCAGTATTCTGGCCTGGAGAATTTCGTGGGCTGTATCATCCATGGGGTTGCAAAGAGTCAGACAAAACTGAGTGACTTCACGTCACTGGTGACTCAAACAGTAAAGAATCTGTCTGAATGCGGAAGCTCTGGGTTTGATCTCTGGGTCAGGAAGATCCCCTAGAGAAAGGAAATGGCAACCCACTCCAGTATTCTTGCCTGGAGAATTCCATGGACAGAGAAGCCTGGTGAGCTATAATGTCACAAAAAGTCAGACCATGACTGAGCTACTAACACTTTAGGTTATGAGGGTGGAGTTCTCATGAATGGGACAGATGTCATAAGAAGGGGCCAGAGAGATAGCTCACTCTTTTTCTACAATGTAAGAAAACAGGGAGAAGTCAGCTTTGGACCATTCTGAAGAGGGCTTTCTCCAGAACACAATCACACAGTTGTGTAATCATGCTGACACCATAATCATGGACTTCCATCCTCCCAGAAATATGAAAAATAAGTAAATACTTGTTGTTTAAGCCACCTAGTCAATGGTAATTTGTTATAGCAGCCCAAATTGACTTAGATATATATATGTATATATATATATGGTATATATATAGGCATGCATATACACCTACATATTTTTCATGTACCAGATCTATTAATCTTTTCTTGGAGTTTCCTATCTGTGTAGTACAAAGAAAAACTTTATATGACCCATGAATATATGTATGCAATTTCCTTCTAGGTCATTTAGGCTTTTTTAGTGAAAATTGAATTTATTTTAAAAGAAAATAAAGTTAAAAATACCTTCTCCCCTCCCTTATTTGCAGGTGCAGTTTTAAGAGGAATTATAGAAAAATTCATCTTTTTCACATGGACATGAAAGTTTTAGTCTCTCCCGCTGTGTCTTTATAAATATGCTTATTTTTATGTTTTTCTCTGAGTGTGTATATATATATATATATATATGTACACACACACACACACACACACACACACACACACACACACACACACACACACACACACACACACACACACACACACACACACACACACACACACACACACACACACACACACACACACACACACAGTGGCTCAGTGGTAAAGAATTTGCCTGCAATACAGGAGTCGCAGGACAGGAGTTCTACCCCCAGGCTGGAAAGATTCCCTGGAGGAGGGCATGGCAACCAACTGCAGTATTCTTGCCTGGAGATTCCCATGGACAGAAGAGCCTTGAGGGCTACAGTCCATAGGCTCGCAAAGAGTTGGACTTAACTGAGCATGCATATTAAAGTTTTACTCTCATCAACTTTCAATTATATAATATAACATTATCGACTATAGTCACCAGGTTATACATCAAATCCTCAAGTTGTAATCACCTTATAACTGAACACATGAGGCTTTTGAGGTGACTCAGTGGTTAAGAATCTGTTTTCCAATGCAGAAGATGTGGGTTTGATCCCTGGGTTGGATAGAAGAACCCTGGAGAAGGAAATGGCAACCCACTCCAGTATTCTTGCCTAGAAAGTCCCATGGACAGAGGAGTCTGGCTGGCTACAGTCCATGGGGTTGCAAATGATTCTGACATGATTTAGTGACCAGACTAGACAAGACAACAACAATAAGCTGAACATACAAAGAACTCAGATCACTCAACGGTGGAAAAAAAAAAAAAAAAAGCTTTGAAAATTGGCAAGAGGAACTGAATACCCATTTTTCCAAAGAAGATTTACAAATGGCCAACAGGTACAGTAAAATGTGCTCAACATCATACATTATCAGGAAAATGCAAATCAAAACCACAATTGGATATCATCTCGCATTTTTTAGAATTGCTATTGTTAAAAGACAAGAGGTGACAAGTGCTATCAAAGAAGCAGGAAAAAGGTAGCTACTATGGAAACCAGTATGGAGGTTTCTCAATAAACTAAAAAGAGAACTACAGTATGATCCAGCAATTCCACTTCCAGGTGTATATCTCAAGTAATTGAAAACAATTTAAGTATTTGTATTCCAATATTCATTGCAACATTATTCACAAAAGTCAGATATGGTAACAATTTAAGTGTCTACTAATGGGTGAATGGATAAAGAAAATGCAATATATATATATATATATATATATATATATATATATATATATATACTATACATGCTTACAGTAGAATGTTACTCAGCCATGAGAAGGAAATTCTGCTATTTTCAACAACTTGGGTGGAAGTTGAATGCATTATGTTAAGTGAAATAAACCAGATAGGAAAAGATAAATACTGCATTATATCCTTACATGAGGAATCTTCAAAAAAATCATCAAGCTCATAGAAACATGGAGAAAGCACTCATTTTATAAGGAGGAATAAATAAGGCTAGAAAGAATGGGATGAACAGGAGTGAGAAAGTCAGGTGGAGATCATCAGTCAGTTGACTGGGGAATGTTTTTCCTAACATCAGCTGATTTCTGGAGGGACTGTTAAAGAGAAATTATTTCAATGTTCAAAGGCATGCTCAGTTCCTAGGGCTTGTGGGGAGGGGAGAAACCAGACTAGCTAAGTCAAGTTATTGAGTATTTTGTCCAGTTTGGCCAGTACGGACAAACAGTTCAACTAATCATTTACGAATCCAAAAATGGGAATTTAGGTCTGTGTCTGGCCTTATTGTAGGCAAACAATTGGGTCATCTGTGAGTTCTTAAGTCACATGGGAAGGATGGTTCTGTACAGGAAGCAGTTTCCTAAAATATAAATTTTGGGAGAAATTCTATCTTCTTGTTTTTTACTGAAGTATAGTTGATTTACAATGTTGTGTTAGTTTCAGTTGTACAATAAAGTGATTCAGTTATACATATGCACATATATATTCTTTTTAAGATTCTCTTCTTTATAGGTTATTATACAATATTGAGTAGTTTCCTGTGCTATACAAGAGGTCCTATTTTATATACAGCAGTGTGTATAACTTAATACCAAATTTCTAATTTATCCCTCCTCCCCACCCTTTCCCTTTGGCAACCTAAATTTGTTTTCTATGTCTGTGAGTTTGTTATCACTTTTTATAAATCAGTTTATTCATATCATTTTTTTTATATTCCACATATAAGCAATATCACTGGAGCAGGGCATGTTAACCCCCTCCCGTATTCTTGCCTGAAGAATCCCATGGACAGGGAGCCCCTTGGTCAGACTATAGTCCAAAGGGTTGCAAAGAGTTGGATATGACTAAGTGACAACATGTAAGCAAATATCATATGATATCTATCTTTGGCTTACTTCACTTAGTATGATAATCTCTAGGTTCATCATATTGCCTCAAATGGTAATATTTTATTCTTTTTATGGCTGAATAATATTCCATTGGTTACATATGTAGCATATATTTATTAATTCATCTGTCAATGGACATCTAGGTTGCTTCCATGTGAAAGAAAGGGAAAGTGTTAGTCACTCAGTCGTGTGGGACTCTGCGACACCATGAACTGTAGCCCGCCATACTCCTCTGTCAATGGAATATACCAGGCAAGAATATTGGCGTGGGTAGCTATTACTTCTCCAAGGGATCTTCCCAACCCAGGGATCAAACCCCAGTCTCTTGTATTGCAGGCAGATTCTTTACTATCTGAGCCACCCAGGAAGCCTTTTCTGTGTCTTAGCCATTGTAAATAATGCTACAGTAAACACTGGGGTGCATGATCTTTTTGAGCTATAGTTTTCTCTGGATATATACCTAGGAGTGGGATCACCAGATCATATGATAGTTCTATTTTTAGTTTTTAAAGGAACCTCCATACTGTTCTCTGTAGTGGTCCCACCAATTTACATTCCCAACAGTGTAGAAGGATTCCTTTTTCTTCACATGCTCTCTAGCATTTATTATTCATAGATATTTTGATGATGGCTATTTGAACCATTGTGAGGTGATATCTCACTGTGGTTTTGATTTGCATTTCTCTAATAATTAGCAATGATCATTACTGTTTTCCAGGAACACAGATTTCAGGTTAAGTACGAACTGAAAATTATGTCTTCCAGTTTCCAAACTGTGAATTGCAAGTTGTCCCCTTATCATGTAATGATGAGTTTTCTCACCTTAATTTTTTATCTGATAAATATCAATAGCTCCGCTTTCTTCTTTTCATTGTTAACTATCTGATTTTTCCCTCCTGAATCTTCACTTTGAACAGTTTTATTCATTTCTTTTAAGTTTTTCTGTGAGTGACTTTTAGATTTTTTTCAACGGGAAATTTTAACTCATTTATACATAGTGTTGGAGAAGGAAATGACAATCCACTCCAGTATTCTTACCTGGAAAAACCCATGAGCAGAGGAGCCTGATAGTCTATAGTCTATAGGGTCACAAAAGTTAGATGCGACTGACAGATTAAACCTACCTACCTATACAGAGCATAATAAATGATCTATTTTATTTATGCCAGCATTGCACATTTATGACTATATTTTTCCATTGTTTCCCATTTTTTTGAATAAGACCATTATTTTTCTTTTAATGAGTTTATTTTTTCTAATTATTTGAAAAGCATATTTTCCATTTTAGATTCTGGTTTCAGTAGAAATACTGGCAAAATTCCATTTCTTTGTCATTTGACCTATTTTCTTTTCCCATGTAAACACCAGTTTTAAATTTTTTTTAAGGTTTTAAATCACCAGAACCTGTCTAGTTGATGGTCAGTATTGATTTCTTTTGGCTTATAATAAGGTCCTTCAAAACAGCTAAATGCTAGTCTTCCTTCACTTGAACTTCAAAAAAATCTTTAAAAATATTATTTTTATTCCAATATGTGTTCACACAACAATAATAATTACTGACATATTTTATATTTTATGTCTGTTATTAGTTTTCTGTATTTTTAATTCTTTGATTTTAAAATTCATAGCAGTGTCATTATATGTTATGGAAGTGCTATATATCATTTTTCTAATAAATCTAATTTGATTTTTTTGCAACATAGTTATCATGGCTATATTCTTGTTTTGCTGCCATTTTTGAGGAGATTATTCAGAATGGTTAGACTGACTTATCCTATTTTTATTTCTTTTGGGTCTTGATACTTAAAAAAATAGAAATTTTATAACCCCAACACAAAGAAAACAGTTTTCACATGTCCTTTTACTTTCCTTTAAATGCAGTGATGAAATAACTTAAAGCAGTTTACAGTGCTTTTTACTGTAAGCAAGATAATTTATGTCATGTACAAATACATAGATATATATGTTTAGACAGACATGGCTACATAAATGAAAAAAATTTGAATTATCATATAAAATCTGCAAAGTTATGAGATATTCTTGTTCTATTCCCTTTAATCTATTTTTATAAAATGCTGTCATGACATAATACATTCATTTCAAGATTCAATATTTAGAGGTATCCTGCAGTTTAAAATGCACTGGATGACGTTACAGTGCATTGTTGTCAGTACTCTAAGAAAGTATAATTGTTAAAATGTCTGAGACCTGAGCTGGTGATGTTCACTCTTGTTAGGGACAAAAGGGGCTGCCACTAGCCTTCAGCTGCATCTCAAGAGGAGCTTTTGGTCTCCCACTTTAATTAATCCTCTCCCGTTATTGAGTTCCCCGGGTTTGAAGAGCATACAGATTGAGATGAGGTAGAATCTACTCATATCCCCCTGTCTCCTTAATAAGATTTTCTAGGTAAATTGCCATTAAGCATTGCTCAGGGGAATCCTCTGAGTGCTTAAAGAAAGGTATGGGGCTGCTCCTAAGTAGATTAGGTACACATAGAAGGATAAAACAAAAAGAAACTTCAAGCTTGGAATCAGTATTCATTCTTTTTCAGTGGAAATTCATAGACACTTTTAGCAGTTGTCAGGATTCATTTGGTTGTCAGATCAAATTGATGAAACTCAATCAGCATTATTTAAAATGAATTAGAAGAAAACAGAAAATGCCAGACAGCATTACACATAGTATTGCTTCCGACGACCGTCACTGTGTATGTGTGGGTGTGCGCGCGCGCGCATGCATGTGAAGGCCTAAGATCATGATGTAAAATGTCATTTTCTTTCTAGATAGTGGTCATCAAAGTTTGAAGCTCCCGCCTTGTGAGATATGGTATAGAAACTTTAAGCCCAGCTTGCTACAGAAAAATATTTATGATACTCATTTTCTGTGTCCCACGAAGGGGAAAAATCATCACATAGCTAGAGCCAGGGGAATTCATATCTACATTTGCATATTTTCTTTCAAATCTTGCTTCTTCTATCATTTACATTCTGCTAAAGCATCATTTGTTTCCTTAAGTTTCTTCCCTAAATCTGACAGCTAACCTTCCATTTCAGTCTGTATATCATCAGCCTGCCTTTTATCTCCAGCTTCATAAAGTGTATGTTTTATTTAACTTCATGGGAATCTCTAAGGAGATACTACAGAAAATTTCTCTCTCCCTAGCAACTATGTTATTTTCCTCCTATTATGTTACCTCAGCTATTTTTTTAAATTTATTTATTATTTTATTTTTTTTTTTTTGTATTGATTTTTTCCCTTTGTTTTTCCCCCACTAACTCACTCTTGAGCATAATGAGGTCTATCCCGTCACTCTGTTACCTACCAAATACTATAAGTAAATTTCCCTTGATTCCTTTAAACATTTACTTGGATGATGTTAGGTCTTTCATATAAGATCAAAAACTGGAGAGTTAATGGATGTAGGTCAGTGTAAGCACCTTAGAGATCGCAGCCTGAAGAGACCAGAAATAGAAATGTGGAAAAGTCACCACTTAAGAGGAAAAGGTGTATGTTGATATTATGCCATTATAGATCTGTTATTTAGCAGAAATTTACAAGAGATTTATAGGGTGGATGCTATGTTTTCCTAACAATTTTTAAAACATTTTTAAGTGCAGTTAACTTGCAATGTTGTGTTAGTTTCAGGTGTATAGCAGAGTGATTCAGTTATATATACATATATAATATAGATACAGATATTTACATATATTTTTTAAAAATTATTTTCAATTATAGATAAGATATTATAATATTGTAATGCTATACAGTAGGTCCTTGTTGCCTAACAATTTTTTTTTTTCTCGTGAAAGTTTTTTTTTTTTCTGGTTTCTCTCCTGTTTTCAAATTTTAATATCTATTTTCACCAGTTCTGGGAGGAAGGAATTATATAATGTTAAAACTAATATTTTTCTGGAAATAATTATCATCCTTCCCTTCAATGTGTGTGCACTTATCTTTGAGTAAAATTTATCACAGTGCTCACAGTGTCCTGTTTACAAGAAATGTTGCTATCTGTGGCTTAATTAAAATAATTTTCCATTTTACTTCTTAGAACTTAAACCCATTAGGGCTTTGAGAGATAGCAGCAACAGCTAAATTGAATGCAATTTGTGTCAGGCAGTCTGCTAAGCATTTTATGTACATGTGACAAAAACTGCCGTCTATCCACAGCCTCCTTTTTTCATTCTTAAGCACACAGATTATATCTCTTGGTATTTCCTGGAGGTGAGTACAGTTATGTGACTATGAACTTAACATATGTAATTCACCATTGTGGGCCTTGCTAACAAAACCTGCCGTGTGCAATTCTTCTTTTCCTTTCTCTCTGTTTGTTCTCTACTGACTTAGCTATGGTCAGTCTAGTTCTCTGATGATGGAGAGATACTCACTAAACCTGAATATCGAAGAATTTCGTATAAATAAGAAATAATGTTGTAGTCTGTTATGCCACTGAAACGGGGCCTTATTACTTAAGTAGCATAATCTATGTTCCCTGTCTCATTTATTTCTTATGACAATATTGATGACTAGGTATATATTCATTTTACCATGAGGAAGCTGAATTATTTAAGAGAGAAGTGCAAACATCCCTATTTCAAACCCAGTTTGCTCACTGCAAAATTTGTGTTCAAAGCTGCCTCATTTTATAAGTGAGACAGCTGATTGTAACCAGATTATTGAGGAGTATCAATTTAGGAAAGTAGAAATATGAAATGGATTCATTTTTTCCCCCATGAACACCAATACTTGTGCTCTATTAAATCTGTATTTCTCTGCAAGTTACTGGAAAAGTATGACAGCATCTTATCCTAATTCTATACCTTTTAAAACACCATCAGGTATTAAAACAGACTTTTATTTCTAAGCATTTATTCTGCTCATTGGGAAAATTCAAAATTAATCAACTGAAAATGCTTCTCCTATGCTCCTTTCACTGCAGTCTAGCTGTGTGGATGGTTTCAAGTGAAGAGGAACATTGGCATTACCTAGCACAGTTTAACCATGTTTCAGGAGAGATGCTGCCTAGGTTAGACCCCACCTCTAGCAGGTACTGGCAGTGTGACCACAGACAAGTTATATCATTTCTCTGTGCCTCACTACTTCTATCTGTAAATAATTGGTACCGATTCAGTTTCAATAGGTGGGTTTGTCTGTGTGTGCTTGTGTGTGTATGTGTACAAAGACTAAATGTACTAAGTACTGACTCAATCACAGTACAAAACCTCAATAAATGTCGGAGTCTTAAAATTCAGGAGTTTGCTTTGGTTAGTGGCATTGCATCACGTTCCTCCATGTCACCATCATGTTGCTCCCCTGCTGTGTTCATTCAAGACAAGGTTGTGGCCACCAGATGTGTTATTCTCCACGTGAACCCCTAGACCTGTGTTCTCATGGAGGATTCAGTTTGGATGTCACTTTAAGGGCCTGCTCATTTACAGTGGAGTGATCTGGACTGTCCTGCTCTCCCTGTCCCTAACATCATCCTAGGATGCTTTCCTCTACTGCTCAGTACCAGATGGGATATGATCACTCCTCCCCCACTAGTAGAGGGAAAATGTTTGCAGTTCTGCAGACTTAATTTTCCCTGAGTCCTTGACCCAAGACTTTATAGAAAGAAAGAATCTTGCCTCTTCTAAAGGAAAATAAGGACACAGGATGACCTGTCTGTGCTTACTTTGGTAAACTTTCGTGTTGTGTGTGCTTGGTCACTCAGTTGTGTCCAACTTCCTGCGACCCCATGGAACATTACCCGCCAGGCAGCTCTGTCCATGGGGATTTCCCAGACAAGAAGACTGGAGTGGGTAACCATTCCCTTCTCCAGGGGATCTTCCTGACCCTGGGATCGAATCTTGGTCTCCTGTATTGCAGGAGGTTTCTTTACCATCTGAGCCACAGAGAAGGCTAAGCCTTCTCTCTTCCCCAAAATCTTCTTATGTCTTCATGTGTTCCTCTTGCTTATATCAAGAGGAAATGCACAATTACAGGGAATGTATAAACTCTGATAACAGTTGTTCTGTTTGCAGTTGGTATGTGGAAAACTGAATGTCTTTTATTCTTCATTGTGGAGTCCAATTGTCAATTTCAGGGAAGCAAGACCCAACTCAGGGCTAACACTACCTGGTTGCATTTTAATTAAATGGCTTGGTCAAGTTAGAGTCATGGAATTAGCTTGTGAAATGCTGTTTTTGTTTAGTTGTTTGTTTAGCCATGTCCAAATTCTTTTGTAACACCATGGAGAGTAGTCCATGAGGCTCCTTTGTCTATGGGATTTCCAGGGCAAGAATACTGGAGTGGGTTGCCATTTCCTTCTGCAGGAAATCTTCCCAACCCAAGGACTGGACCCGTCTCTTCTGTATTGCAGGCAAATTCTTTATGGCTGAGCCACTGAGGACACCCAGCTTATGACATAGTGAGGATCTCTAGACTCTCACTACAGTATTCTTTGTAGAACTTTATGAGTGCCTCTAGAAAGATTTTGAATAGAAACAAATAAAAAAGTCAACGTGTATATATGCTACTTATTCACTTCATTCCGGTCTGACTCTGTGTAACCCTATGTTCTGCAGCCAACCAGGCTCCTCTGTCCATGGGATTCTCTAGGCAACAGTACTAGACTGGGTTGCCATGCCCTCATCCAGGGGATCTTCCCGACCCAGGGATCGAACCTGGGTTTCCTGCATCACAGAAGGATTCTTTACCCACTGAGCCACCAGGTAATCCCATGTATGTGTGTACATAAATATGCACATATATGTATATATTTTTTGAAAAAAAAATATCTTTGCCTCCAGTTCACTTTACAGGGAGGAGAAAAGATTCCTCCAGGTAAGTGAAGACCATGAAGAAGCAAGGCTTTTTCACCATGCTAGAAGAAGAAAGAGAGAAGGCAAGAGAAAGCAAATGTCACTGTAGCAATGATGCTTTTCATTAGCTTGAGAGCACATTTTTAATCTGGTAGATATCAAGATCAGGTCCTTTTTCTATAATAGAGCTTAATACGGATTTCAGCCTCACAATATTCACATACTTAACGTGTATTTATGAGAACAGTTTCAGAGGATGGTCTTTTCCAGGCTCTTAGTTGTTTCTGTTAAATGTCAACTTGGGTTTAAAGCTGCCATTGTGGGCGAGCCCTAGAGCAGCCAAATTCCTCTTCTCTGGACGTAGTAATACTGGAGCTTTCACTGCAGCTCACAAATGTAGCACCCACATATCTGAAATCTAGATCCATAAAGGGCAACCTCAACTTAGCCTGCAGAAACATGTTTTCAATTCACATTCCTTTACAACACAGCTATACATAATACAATGAGCTGGTGGTTTAGTGGAAGAATGTTTTTATTCTTTTATAAATGAGAATTTGAAATCAAAGATAACATTTTTCTTGTGAAATTTGTATAAATGTCTCAAAATGAAAACAAAGTAATAAAACATGTTTCTTCCAGCAGAATTATGACTGCATATCTGTGAGCTTTTGTTTTTGTCTCTATTCCCAAACCCAGTCTCCAAAACATTAGAGACTGTTTTGAGGAAACTTAAACTATATAACTGCAGTTATCTTTACAACTCTGATTTACGATTTAAGTTTTGTTTTGGGAAAAATTTGTTCCTCTAAAGTTTGGGGACCATTCAACCTTTCAATCTTTTCTCCTTTGTATCTCTTTTTTTTTTCTCAAACTACCTTTCAGAGATAAGTATACTTGGTAGGTTTTAATTTTAAAATTAGAATAATTAAAATAGTCTTATTTCAGTGGGTTTTCCATATTCCATTAATTTTGATAAAACTGGTATTTATTTGTATTAGTTGACGGTTGAAAAATTAAAATTTATTTTGTGGAGAATTTTAGGGAAATCACTTTTGAGGAAAGGAGAAAAAGTAAGTGTGAGTTGGTAATGAAATGAAGTTGTTTTCTTTGGTTGTGCACTTTGGTATTTAGAAATCACCTTGAGTAAGAAAAAAAAACAAACAATGAGACAGCGATAAGGAAGACATGTTCAATATATCATCTTGTGATAATAATCAGTGAGCCAATGAGTACAAAGAAACAAACCAAATACAGTACTCTCAATTGAACACCATTTACTTTACTACAAAGTATGCTATTACTGTTTATGGGAGGCATCAAATAATCTCTTTAAATGATATCTTCAAAAAAGGTATGTGTGCATGAAGTTTCATGCATTTTTTAACTAAGAACCTATAAATATATGACTGGGCATAGCTGCCAAAAGCCAAATAATGTCTCTGCAATGAGTCACTATAAAGAAAAGATGTCAGGTGCATCACATATTTTGCACTTGTTTCCACAAATCTGGTTATTCAGAATTCTTCAATGACTTCCCATTGCTCAGAACAAAAATCCCAAATCTTGAATATATACGAAAGGTCCTGTCAGGCCTTTTGTGTCCCTTCGTCCCCGGTTGTATCTTGTGCTGTTTTTCTCCTTAGTCTCTTCCTTTTCCTACCATGGCCAGATTTGCAGCGCCTGAAATGCACCAGTTTCCACCTCAGGGTCTTCACATACAGGTCACAGATATCCTTTCCTCTACCACTCACACCCTCCTCCTCACTGTTCCCTCCATCGTCCACCTTTCTATTTGCTCCTAATGCAGCCTTCAATTTCAGTCAAGGATGATGGTTTTGGTAAGAGCCTATGTGAATTCCACCCCAAATTTAAGTTTGATCTTCCCAGAAATATTCTTTTAGCCTTCTGCCATTTCATAAGATAGCACATAATTATATATTTATGCATAATAGTATGCACTTAAAGTATTATTGGTTACTAGGGAGTAAATCCCTTGATGGCAGGAATTCGGTTTCTTTTGTTGATCAATTTTTCATGAAGTGCTAAACCTAGTAATGAATACAAAAAAAGGAGTCTATGTTTGCATTAACTAAGAAATAATTGAAGTACATGAACTATTTAAATGATAATTTAGAAACACCTTGAAACCCTGGAATTTGTGAAGTTCTAGATAACAAAGGGAGCAGGGGAATCTCTAGATGGGGTAGAGCTAAAGATAATTGGCCAGAAACAATTATCAGCTTGGAGGAGGAGGGCTCTCATTGTGTGTATGAGATATCTGCCTTCCGAACTTTCATCTGTCGGGTTACATTCCTGGGAAAGATAATTCTTTTAAAATATTGCCCTTAGTGGAATGAAGGCTGAAATGTGTGAGGACACTCTCAAGGAATAAAGTGTAGGCAGTTTATTTTTCCAAAATTTAGGGCAAGATGGCCTTTCTTTTTTAATAAAAGAAGAAAGGGAAGGAGAGGGAACAAGGGGAGGGAGAGTGGGGGGGGGGGGGAAGGAAAAACAAAGTCAGGCTCTTTCCTGGCACAAAGAAATTGAACCAAATCCTATACTTCCTCTGCTCTTTGCACCACATCTTCATACATTGCTCTACACTATAATTTATGTTTACATGCCTTTTCTCTATTAACTTCCAAGCTCTTTTGAAGATAAAATTATATATACTTATATATATGTGTGTGTGTGTATATATATGTGTGTGGGTATATATATATATATATGTATATATACACATACACATATGAATGTATGTATGTAGAGGTATATCGATTAATTCACTAACTTAGATAAGAGCTCTACAAACTTAAGATTCTGATGTTCAGGAAAGGGTATATATTACTGTTCAAACAAATGTACCCTCTCCTCCCCCCACATATATAGCTGAAACTATATTATTAAAAGACAATATTATATTTACTCTGTGGGTAAATGTTATATTTAATCTTTGGGCTTCCCTTGTGGCTTAGCTGGTAGAGAATCCTCCTGCAATGTGGGAGACCTGGGTTTGATCCCTGGTTTGGGAAGATCACCTGGAGAAGGAAAAGGCTACCCACTCCAGTATTCTGGACTGTATAGTCCATGGGATTGCAAAGAGTAAGCAACTTTCACTCACTCACTCAGACACTCTTTCATTTTCTAATCCATTTTATTGTATTTTGATTTTTGAAATCCATTACTTATTATGTACTGGCTGTGCTTAGGTGCTTGATCACGAACGGCTCTTTGCTACCTTGTGGGCTATAGCCCGCCAGGCTCTTCTGTCCATGGGATTCTCTAGGCAAGAATACTAGAGTGGGTTGCCATGCCTTCCTCCTGGGGAATCTCCTCAACCTAAGGATCAAACTCAGGTCTCCTACATTGCAGGAGGATTCTGTACTCTCTGAGCCATGAGGGAAACCCAAGAGTACTGGAGTGGGTAACTTATCCCTTTTTCAAGGGATCTTCCGAACCCAGGAATCTAACTTGGGTCTCCTGCATTGCACGTAGATTCTTTACCAGCTAAGCTACCAGGGAAGCCCCATTATATATTATAGATCACCCCAATCGATTTGATCATGAGCCATGTCTACCTATCCTCAATGGTTAAACACAGATTGGCCCACACTAAATAAGATAAAAAAAAAAAAAGAATGACTGCAGATTTAGTGCTTAGAAATACTATATGGCATTTCATACCTGGATATTGAATGAACATGTTGAGAAAGTCTGCCAGATTTTGAAAAAGAGGCCTGGGACACTTCTATATTTTGAGTTTTCTTGTGTAATATAAATAAATAAATGTCAAATAAAGTCATAAAATTTTAGAAAGTTGAAATGTTTACTTTGAATTCCTGAACATTTAACACTAAAGTTAAAATGAAATAAAATGATGCAATTTATATCATTAGAGGATTTATAAGATCATTAATGCAACCACAGACGTTATGGCCCACTATTGAGACACAGCATGAGTTTAAAGCTGTTTGATGAACATCTGAATACAGTACTTTTGGCAAAAATTTCCAAGCTCAACTGTGAGATCATTCAAGAATACGAGGCACCCTTCACTTGTTTGGTTTTCTTTAATTATCATAAAACAAAATTCAGTGCCATTAAGTTCTAACTTTAGGAAGAAATTTCTCAATTGAGGAATAGCTTAGAAAATGCTTTTGTTATTAATAAAATGCAAATTGAAAGTAGTATCATGTTAAATAGTAAAAAGGGATACAAGTAAGTTGATATAATTAAAGAAAACATTTTTAAAAGGAAATAAGTTATTCTCTGTTCAGAAAGACTGTTCTAACTAGAATATGATGACTACTCTTATAAGGCAATAGGAGGGCACCAGAGATCATGAAGGTCCTGGGGGTGGTGTTGACCTTTGGAAAAATTAAGAAACCTTTAGATCCAAATATTTCTGTGCACCCACTCTGTCCTTCAGTATCCCGTGCTGGTTCTTTCACTCATCCCACTGCTCCTAATAGATCTGCCTGTCTGTGGCCTTGTTCTTCCCATACTGTCCCCAGAGTTAGCTCTTATAAATCCAAATCTGGGAGGTCCCTGGTGGTCCAGTGGCTAAGACTCCTTGCTTTCAATGCAGAGGGTGTGAATTTGATCCCTGGTCAGGTAACTAAGATCCCACATGTTGCCTGGTGTGGCAAAAAAAAAAAAAAAATCAATCATATTACTGTTGACCCTGGAAGAATGAGGGGACTCAGGGAGCAAACTCTGCCAAAGTAAAAAATCCATGTAGTTCAAACCTGTGTTAGGCAAGGATCAGCTGTATCCTCCTCCAGCTCAAAAAGTTTTACTGATGGCCCATGGCTCTGAGGAGGGAAAAATCATACCACAGGATGAGATGACACAAAAAGCCCTACTAGGTTGGGCATGTGCTGACCTCCTTTCCTTCTCCCTCCATTTCCTCAAAAGCACCCATGAACATCACCCTCAAAACTG
Source organism: Cervus canadensis (assembly GCF_019320065.1). Classification (NCBI taxonomy): domain Eukaryota; kingdom Metazoa; phylum Chordata; class Mammalia; order Artiodactyla; family Cervidae; genus Cervus; species Cervus canadensis. The sequence goes on along the minus strand of NC_057404.1, from coordinate 14,870,777 downwards.
GGCTTTCTCTTCCCTGTGTGTTGTCTTTATTTGGGTTAACTTTGCACTGGATATTTACTTTCCCTAGCAAACGCTCCCTTCATTTGACTACATTTTTTTTTTTTTTTTTGGTATTTTCAGTTCTTATTCAACTTTAAAACTTCATTTACTTGGAACCTTCTCTGTGAAGTACCCTCCAACTCCAGTCCCTGACCCCTGCAGCCATAAGACTCAACCAAACAGTGGCAGGTAGAAATATAGCAACCGCGTAGATGTTCAGTGGAAGCAGCCACTAGTAGATTCCAACTCAGATACCATTAAAACCATGAAACTTGAGCAAGTTACTTGGTTTCCATGAATTTCAAATTTCTCCGTAGAGTAGGGAATATAGTGCTGCAGAGTTTTAAAATTTATGGGGATGATGTGTGTACATTTTAAGTAGATTATCATTTTTTTTTCTTTTTGTTGTTGTTCAGTCACACAGTGGTGTCCGACTCTTTGTGACCCCATGAACCGCAGCACACCTGTCTTCCCTGTCCTTCACCATCTCCTGGAGTTTGCTCAAACTCATGCCCTTCGAGTCCCTGATGCCATCCAAACATCTCATCCTCTGTTGTCCCCTTCTCCTTCTGCCCTCAGTCTTTCCCAGCATCAGGGTCTCTTCCAATGAGTCAGCTCTTCACATCAGGTGGCCAAAGTATTGGAGCTTCAGCTTCAGCATCATTTTTAGAAGGACCTTTCTGTGTATGCGTGTATACACGCTGTGTATGTGTCGTCAGGAAGGCCTCCTGACCTTGAGGATGAGAAATATGTGATCTGGCAGGTTTGCCTATCCTCCTCCTTTTTTTGGCCTGCTGTGGTGCTAGTGGTTGAGAACCTGCCTGCCTGCCAATGCAGAAGATGGGAGAGGTGTGAGTTCGATCCCTGGGTTGGGAAGATCTCCTGGAGGAGGGCATGGCAACCCACTTCAATATTCTTGCCTGGAGAATCCCATGGATAGAGCCTGGTGGACTACATTCTGAAGTTGAACAGTTCTATGAAGACATACAAGATCTTCTAAAGCTAATACAGAAAAAAGATATCTTTTTCATTATAGAGGACTGGAATGTAAAATAGGAAATCAAGAAATACCTAGAGTAACAGGCAAATTTGGCCTTGAAGTACAGAATGAAACAGGGCAAAGGCTAATAGAGTTGTGCCAAGAGAACGCACTGGTCATAGCAAACATCCTCTTTCAACAACACAAGAGAAGACTCTACACATGGACATCACCAGATGGTCAACACCAAAATCAGATTGATGATATTCTTTGCAGCCAAAGATGGAGAAGCTCTATACAGTCAGCAAAAACAAGAGTGGGAGCTGACTGTGGCTCAGATCATGATCTCCTTATTGCCAAATTCAGACTTAAATTGAAGAAAGTAGGGAAAACCACTAGACCATTCAGGTATGACCTAAATCAAATCCCTTATGACTATACAGTGGAAGTGAGAAATAGATTTAAGGGACTAGATCTGATAGACAGAGTGCCTGATGAACTATGGATGGAGGTTCGTGACATTGTACAGGAGACAAGAATCAAGACCATCCCCAAGAAAAAGAAATGCAAAAAGGCAAAATGATTGTCTGAGGAGGCCTTACAAATAGCTGTGAAAAAAAGAGAAGTGAAAAGCAAAGGAGAAAAGGGAAGATATTCCCATGTGAATGCAGATTTCCAAAGAATAGCAAGGAGAGATAAGAAAGCCTTCCTCAGCGATCAATGCAAAGAAATAGAGGAAAACAACAGAATGGGAAAGACTAGAGATCTCTTCAAGAAAATTAGAGATACCAAGGGAACATTTCATGCAAAGATGGGCACAATAAAGGACAGAAATGGTATGGATCTAACAGAAGCAGAAGATATTAAGAAAAGGTGGCAAGAATACACAGAAGAACTGTACAAAAAAGATCTTCATGACCCAGATAATCACGATGGTGTGATCACTCACCTGGAGCCAGCCATCCTCGTGTGTGAAGTCAAGTGGGCCTTAGAAATCATCACTACATCCGATTCCTCTGGGTCTTCCCAGTGCACCAGGCCCAAGCACTTATCTCATGCATCCAACCTGGGCTGGTGATCTGTTTCACTATAGATAGTATAAATGTTTCGATGCTGTTCTCTCGAAACATCCCACCCTCGCCTTGGATCGGGATGGGGAATACATGTAACTCCGTGGCTGATTCACGTCAATGTATGACAAAACCCACTTACAATATTGTAAAGTAATTAGCCTCCAACTAATAAAAATAAATTAAAAAAAAAAAAAGAAAAGAAATCATCACTACGAACAAAGCTAATGGAGGTGATGGAATTCCAGTTAAGCTGTTTCTAATCCTGAAAGACGATGTTGTGAAAGTGCTACACTCAATATGCCAGCAATGTTGGAAAACTCAGCAGTGGCCACAGGACTGGAAAAGGTCAGTTTTCATTCCAATTCCAAAGAAAGGCAATCCCAAAAAATGCTCAAACTAGCACACAATTGCACTCATCTCACATGCTAGTAAAGTAGTGCTCAAAATTCTCCAACCAAAGCTTCAGCAATACGTGAACTGTGAATTTCCAGATGTTCAGGCTGGTTTTAGAAAAGGCAGAGGAACCAGAAATCAAATTGCCAACATCCACTGGATCATCGAAAAAGCAAGAGAGTTCCAGAGAAACATCTATTTCTGCTTTATTGACTATGCCAAAGCCTTTGACTCTGTGGATCACAACAAACTGTGGAAAATTCTGAAAGAGACGGGCACACCAGACCACCTGATCTGCCTCTTGAGAAACCTGTATGCAGGTCAGGAAGCAACAGTTAGAACTGGACATGGAACAACAGACTGGTTCCAAATAGGAAAAGGAATATGTCAAGGCTGTCTATTGTCACCCTGCTTATTTAGCTTATATGCAGAGTACATCATGAGAAATGCTGGGCTGGGTGAAGCACAAGCTGGAATCAAGATTGCCGGGAGAAATTTCAATAACCTCAAATATGCAGATGACACCACCCTTATGGCAGAAAGTGAAGAGGAACTAAAAAGCCTTTTGATGAAAGTGAAAGAGGAGAGTGGAAAAGTTGGCTTAAAACTCAACATTCAGAAAACGAAGATCATGGCATCTGGTCCCATCACTTCACGGGAAATAGATGGGGAATCAATGGAAACAGTGTCAAACTTTATTTTTGGGGGCTCCAATATCACTGCAGATGGTGACTGCAGCCATAAGATCAAAAGACACTTACTCCTTGGAAGGAAAGTTATGACCAACCTAGATAGCATATTAAGAAGCAGAGACATTACTTTGTCAACAAATGTCCTTCTGGTCAAGGCTATGGATTTTCCAGTGGTCATATATGGATGTGAGAGTTGGACTGTGAAGAAAGCTGAGCACCGAAAAATTGATGCTTTTGAACTGTGGTGTTGGAGAAGATGCTTGAGAGTCCCTTGGACTGCAAGGAGATCCAACCAGTCCATCCTAAAGGAGATCAGTCCTGGGTGTTCATTGGAGGGACTGATGCTGAAGCTGAAACTCCTATACTTTGGCCACCTCATGCAAAGAGTTGACTCATTGGAAAAGACCCTGATGCTGGGAGGGATTGGGGGCAGGAAGAGAAGGGTACGACAGAGGATGAGATGGCTGGATGGCATCAGCAACTCGATGGACATGAGTTTCAGTAAACTCTGGGAGTTGGTGATGGACAGGGAGGCCTGGTGTGCTGCGATTCATGGGGTCGCAAAGAGTCGGACACAAGTGAGCAACTGAACTGAACTGAACTGAGGGGTGGAGGAGGTGGGGCCATCTGCCTCCAGCCTCACTTTCTGTCTTTCAAATACTCATCACAGTTTACTGAAAATGCCATGCTGTTTCATTCTTGTAACTTCATTCTGGATATGATCTCTGATTTGAATTCTCTCTCCTCTCTTGAATGGCTTAACAATTACTCATCCTCTAAGGCCTGGAATTCCTTTACCCTTTTTGGGCAGAATTAAATGCTCTCTATTCTGCTCCCAAGCAGGATGGCCCTCTGACAGTACGTCCATTGCTTAATTAAGGTGACTTGTTTGAATTTTTAATTTTCTTTTCTGGTAAAATGATCTTCTTTGCACGTAGCCATGTCTGGGTTTCCCTGGTGCCTCAGATGGTAAAGAATCTGCCTGCAATATAGGAGACCTGGGTTCAATCGCTGGTTCAGGAAGATCCCCTGGAGAAGAGAATGGCAACCCATTCCAGTAGTCTTGCCTAGAGAATCCCATGGGCAGAGGGGCTTGGCAGGCTACAGTCAATAGAGTTGTGAAGAGTTGGACATGACTGAGCAACTAACACATTTATATCCATGCAAATAACCAATATATCATCTAACATAGTGCCTGGAGCATGGCAATTATTTAAAAAGTGACAGTTTGGTGTCTGAGCTATCCACTGTCACTCTGGGTAAGAACTAATTAAAATAATTTCATAATGGACTTGTTTTCTCTATATTTTAATTTTACTGTCTAACTAAAATGCCTAGAATTATTTTTTCCAGTCTAAATATTTAACAGTTATTTGAGGAATGCAAATGATTGCACATGAATAAGCTGAGTGATATAAAGGTATTATTTTCCAATTTCTCCTTCTGCATCACTTCTAGAGCACTCTACCATTAAGAAAGACATGCTTATATGTCTTGGCTAATTCCTTCATGAAATTAAGTGAGATTAACAAATCCTGGCTTTGAGAATTGTTGATTGTCAGAATTCAAATTTATCTCCAAACCTGTGTTATATTTACAATCTTATAATTTTCCTAAAACTCCATACCATTTGTTGAAATCATCAGACCTTCTATTAAAACCAATTTTAAACTTCAAAGGGACTCTCTTTCATCTCAGTCAACATCCGAAAGCCTTGTATATCTACCTTCCACCCCCTGAAATGCATTATTTGTTTGTCAAGATGGAGCAAATTTAAAATACACTGCTATATTACCGACCAATAAATTATTTGGACAGAAGCATTAAAAATTGCTTGAGAAAGAAGACATTATTATATGATTTGATTTTACAAAATGATAAAAGGAAATTCACACTAAAAATGACATTTAAAAGCCATCTCCAAAAAAATTTTTTTAAGTAATTTTGTTTGAGAACGAGAAATCCTGACATTAAGAGAATGTATTAAAACATTGTTTACTATGGAGCAGGACACCTCAGTTTGCCAGAACTCAGGCTTCAGCTGTTTGCAGTGAGTCTGGTTGCTGCACTATAATAATGATTTGTGTTTATTTATGCACCTACTCATTGTCTTTGTAGTCAGGTAATAGCTGCAAATCAAATGGCATATTCTCATTCCTTGTCACATATCCTGCTCCTTACACATTAGGATAAACAGATGTGGCTTCACCAGAGCTATTGTTGGCAATACACCACTTTCAGTGACCATAAATCTTTCCATTAATGATATTAAGGGACAGAATTGGTCTTTTGTACTTTCCTCTCCCTCCACTCTATTTTACTGTGATGCTTTTTTAAACAAATGCTTAAATAGTGCAAGGTATTACATGGTATGGAATAAGCTTGATCCATTATTATGTTGTGAGGTTGGGGCTGAGAAAAATAAAAGGAAAGAATGTCATTGGTACAGGAAGAAAAAAAAAAAAACAACAACTTTGTAAAACATAAGCAAGCTATCAAAAAGCGAAATGGCTTAGTTTTATTTATAAAAGCCTTTACATGTTCCTACATTTATTAAAAAGTGACCCTCTTGAACTCAGTCTGAATGGTATTAAAATGCTAACAGAGAGATGAGAAATAAGAGTCCACCAAAACATTTTTCCATCAATGGTGATGTGTTCTGTTTATTTCACCCTAGATGAAAAAGAAAAAGGGAATCAGAGATTTGCGGCTTGTCATTTCAATAGCAAATAAACACCTACCTAATAATACCTCTGAGGATGTTGTTGGAAATTTATTTTTCATAAGTTCTCATGCCATGAGGGGGAAAGATGTTGGTTTACCTTGATAAATGGCACTTAAACCTCTTAATATCTCTTCTATGTAAGAAAACAAGAGAGTAATTGCTATTTCATAAGGTTTGATCCCATATAAAAAGTAATGGAAAGGGGGAATGGGATGAATTGGAAGGTGGAGATTGACATATATACACTACTATGTACAAAACAGAGATCTAATGAGAACCTACTGGATAGCCCAGAACTGATGAGAACCTAATGTAAAGCAATGAGAAGTGCTCAATGCTCTGTGGTAACCTAAATGGGAAGGAAATCCAACCAAGAGGGGATATATGCATATGGGAAACTGATTCACTTTGCTGGACAATAAAAATTAACAGAACATGGTAAAGTAACTATACTCCAATACAAATTAATTTTTTTAAAAAATTCCTAAGCATAATAAAAAGTAATGAAAATACAGGTAAGAACTTTGATTTACTTCAGACACTGTCCACCCTTTTCAAAGAAGGCGTCAGGATTGGTTTTGCAATTTTTCTCCCCTTCTCCCCCACTTCTCCTCCTCCTTCATTTCCTTCCTCTTCTTCTTCTTTTTTTTTTTTTGGAGAAGCTCATTTTTACAAAAGATTGAAGAACGTGTAATCTAGGGCTTTAAAAGAGTAAAAGTTAACCAAAAAATTTTAAGACATTGAACCCATCCTCTTATATGTTGTTGTCTTTCCTTTGGTTTGCTCTGCCGGAAATCCTTCCATAGTTCCTGTTCATCGTTCAACTTCAGCAGAAGAACTCTCCGAAGTCTTGGGAACATGATTATGCTCTGAGCACGCAGCTCCCTGGGCTCATTCCCAGCAAAACGCCTAACATATGAGAATTTTGATTCCCTGTTGTGTCAACATCTTCCCTCAGTGACAGCTTGGGAACTAAGGACAGAACAGTGAGAAGCATTTACATTTCAGATGAGGAGTGTAGTGAAGAAGAAACAGAGATGAGAAAGAAGGACTAGGGATGTGTCTGTACCATGGAACCAAAGGACTAAAAAGTTGAAAGAAGAAAGGGGCTGTAGCAACATCAAATTCTACAAAGAGTTTGAAAGCAAAGAATCACCACTGAATATCACAGGAAACCACTGGATCCTTGAGAATAATTTCCCTCTGGTGAAGTGTGGAGAAAAATACTGCAAATTTCTAAAGGTACGTGAAGGAAAGAGGAATTAGGTGTGAGGACATAATATTCTACAACAATATTTGGCAAGGAAAGGAGCACAGTGGGCTAGCTGAAGGGAGACATGTTTATAAGGAATGGCAGCAACAATTTCTCCAGGGAATGGACACAACATGCCATCAAAGATGGGGAAGGGACTGGTAAAAGGAGCTGAGGCATCTATCAAAAGGGAAGGGTACCCAAGGAAAAAGGTAGAAGTGCTGGCTTTGGCAAGAAAGAATGAAATTTGTTTCTCAGATTTGTGAGTTGACAGAGAGAGGGCTTACAGCAGAGATAGCTGAGCAGCAGAGGAAGGCAATGCTCTCATACAATGCTCTCACACAAATTCATACGATTTTGTGTGATGAGAATAAGAACATGAAGGATGGGCATGAAGGTTTGAGATGAGGATGATGAGTTTGGAACAGTCTTTTTGGGGGATTCTGAGAGGCAATTAGTAAGTAATCAATAGGCCACACAAACTAACCAAGTTTAGAAAGCAAGTATTTGCCATCTGTTAGATTAGCAGAATTTCTGCAAAATTCTAGCAATACCAGGTGACTTAGGAGAGAGTACTGAATACAGAAAATGAGGATTTCCCAGAGCTGGCAATCAGCGTGATTTGTGGGCTTTTGAGGTATAGTGGACACAATCTTCTGTACACTCTAGAGGCAGGGTGAGGTACCAGGCTGCTTATAGTCTGAAATGGCCTGGATCTCACATTCTCATTTCTCATACCAGGTATGAATCTAACCTGTTGTGTTTGATAAAGATTCCCCTGGCCCCATGGTAGATTTGCTAATTCAGTGAGAATGAGGTGAAACCAGGTTTCTGCGTTGTAATGAACCCCCCAGGTGATTCTGACACAGGTGCTCTGAACCACATATTGAGAAATAGTGCTCTAATCACACATTGAGAAATATTGGCTGGATTTTCTAGGGAGTAAGTCAAGGGGCTACAGGTCATAGTGATAATAAACAAGTTAGTGGCAACTAGAAAGAGCCTAAGTTAAAAGAAAGGAGTTTTAAAAGAGAGGTTAATTATAAAGAGTGAGCAATGGAACTCTTTTAAAAAGTTTATTATATTTTAGAAGAAAGAGAAAGACTTTCTTTTGCCTACCCTTCTGCCTTGCTTGTGACAATCCAAGAGGGATTTATTGATATTTGGAAAGAATTCAGAACTGTAAGTTAGCCACATTTAGCAGTGGTTGGAGCTATATTGCATTAAACATTCAAGCACATAGTTATAGTATCATTCTTCTTTCTCCTTCCACGTTGTTGACAAAGAAATAAGAGACTTCAGACCTATTAAAAGTTTTATCAAAAAGCCTGGATGTGGAAAGAGGTACTATTCAGTTAATAGACCTGCTTTGGTATTTTTCATTCATCATTACTTTTGTATGCTGCTTTTCCTTGAGAAATGTCTTTAAAAGAAAAATTCTAAATTTGAGCTTTCCTTGATGCTCTAACAAAATTCCATTTATTAAGATACCAAACTACACCAGACATCAGAGGTCAAAAACTTCCAACAAAACCATAAGTTTGCCACTGAGAGAGTCAATTCCTAGGCAGGTTGATAAGAAGTCCGGGTCCCCTGAGAAGGAGAAAGGGGTCTGGTACTCTGGAAGTGGAGATAGGGGTCTGGAATTCTCAAGGAGGAGGAAAGGACAAACTTTTTTTTTTTTTTTTTCCTCTACATTCCTTAGCCTTAGTCACATAGAACACTCTTTTCTAAACTGATGATTACCTAACCAACAGCTCAGTTCAAACTCTGTACTAAGGATTATATAACAACAATGTATCCTGCTTGAGGACAGTTTCCTTTTTCTGAAAGTTCAGTTCAGTTTAGTTCAGTCACTCAGTTGTGTCCAATTCTTTGTGACTCCATGGACCGCAGCAAGTCAGGTCTTCCTGTTCATCACCAACTCCCAGAGTCTACTTGAACTCATGTCTATTGAGTCGGTGATGCCATCCAACAACCTCATCCTCTGTTGTCCCCTTCTCCTCCCACCTTCAATCTTTCCCAGCATCATGGTCTTTTCAAATGAGTCAGTTCTTTGCATCAGGTGGCCAAAGTATTGAACTTTCAGCTTCAGCATCAGTCAGTCCTTCCAATGAATATTCAGGACTGATCAGCTTTAGGATGGACTGGTTGGATCTCCTTGCAGTCCAAGGGACTCTCAAGCATCTTCTCCAACACCACAGTTCAAAAGCATCAATTCTTTGGAACTCAGCTTTCTTTATAGTCCAACTCTCACATCCATCCATACATGACTACTGGAAAAACCATAGCTTTGACTAGATGGACCTTTGTCAGCAAAGTAATGTCTCTGCTTTTTAATATGTTGTCTAGGTTGGTCATAACTTTTCTTCCCAGGAAAAAGCATCTTTTAATTTCATGGCTACAGTCACCATCTGCAGTGACTTTGCAGTCCAAAAAAAAATAAATAAATAAATAAAGTTTGTCACTGTTTCCACTGTTTCCCCATCTTTTTGCCATGAAGTGATGGGATTGGATGCCATGATCTTAGTTTTCTGAATGTTGAGCTTTAAGCCAACTTTTTCACGCTCCTCTTTCACTTTCACCAAGAAGCTCTTCAGTCCTTCACTTTCTGCCATAAGCATGGTGTCATCCGAATATCTGAGGTTATTGATATTTCTTCCAGCAATCTTGATTCCAGTTTGTGCTTCATCCAGCCCAGCATTTCTCATGATGTACTCTGCATATAAGTTAAATAAGCAGGGTGACAATATACAACCTTGGCGTACTCCTTTTCCTATTTGGAACCAGTCTTTTGTTCCATGTCCAGTTCGAACTGTTGCTTCCTGACCTGCATACAGGTTTCTCAAGAGGCAGGTCAGGTGGTCTGGTATTCCCATCTCTTTTAGAATTTTCCACAGTTTGTTGTGATCGAGACACTCAAAGACTTTGGCATAGTCAATAAAGCAGAGATAGATGTTTATCTAGAACTCTCTTGCTTTTTCGATGATCCAGCGGATATTGGCAATTCGATCTTTGGTTTCTCTGCCTTTTCTAAAACCAGCCTGAACATCTGGAAGTTCACGGTTCACATATTGTTGAAGCCTGGCTTGGAGACTTTTGAGCATCATTTTGTAAGTGTGTGAGATGAGTGCAATTGTGCGGTAGTTTGAGCATTCTTTGGTATTGCCTTTCTTTGGGATTGGAATGAAAACTGACCTTTTCCAGTCCTGTGGCCACTGCTGAATTTTCCAAATTTGCTGGAATATTGAGTGTAGCACTTTCACAGCATCATCTTTTAGCATTTGAAATAGCTCACTGGAATTCCATCACTTCCACAAGCTTTGTTCATAGTGATGCTTCCTAAGGCCCACTTGAGTTCACACTCCAGGATGTCTGGTTCTAGGTGAGTGATCACACCATCCTGGTTATCTGGGCCATGAAGATCTTTTTTGTATAGTTCTTCTTGTGTGTTTTTGACACCTCTTCTTAATGTTTTTTGCTTCTGTTAGTTTCATATCATTTCTGTCCTTTATTGTGCCCAGTTTTCCATGAAAAGTTCTCTTAGTATATCTAATTTTCTTGAAGAAATCTCTAGGCTTTCCCATTCTGTTGTTTTCCTCTATTTCTTTGCACTGATCCCTGAGGAAGGCTTTCTTATCTCTCCTTGCTATTCTTTGGAACTCTGCATTCAAATGGGTATATCTTTCCTTTTCTCCTTTGCCTTTTGCTTCTCTTCTTTTCACAGCTATTTGTAAGGCCTCCTCAGGCAACCATTTTGCCCTTTTGCAGTACTTTTTCTTGGGGATGGTGTTGATCCCTGCCTCCTTTACAATGTCAAGAACCTCCATCCATAGTTCTTCAGGCACTCTGTCTATCAGATCTAACCCCTTAAATCTATTTCTTACTTTCACTATATAATTGTAAGGGATTTGATTCAGGTCATACCTGAATGGTCTAGTAGCTTTCCCTACTTTCTTCAATTTAAGTCTGAATTTAGCAATTAAGGAATCATGATCTGAGCCACAGTCAGCTCCCAGTCTTTTTTTTTTTTTTTGCTGACTGTATAGAGCTTCTCCATCTTTTGCTACAAAGAATATAATCAATCTGACTTCAGTATTGATCACCATGGTATTGACACACCAGTGTGATGTCCATGTGTAGAGTCTTCTCTTGTGTGTTGGAAGAGGGTGTTTGCTATGACCAGTTTGTTCTTTTGACAAAACTCTATTAGCCTTTTCCCTGCTTCATTCTGTACTCCAAGGCCAAATTTGCCTGTTACTCCAGGTTTCTTGACTTCCTACTTTTGCATTCCAGTCCCCTATAATGAAAAGGATATCTTCCTGAAAAACTTCCTGGAAACATTTTGACTAACCTTGATATCTTAGAATGTACATTATGGGAGTGGATTTGCTAGGATCTTTCTATTGTTAAGTTCTAATCCTGTTTATCCTAAAATGTAAATTGTGGATGTGGGTCTGGTAAAATTTTTACAATCTTGAGACATTCTTTTGATTTATTGTAATAACTAATTTAAAAAGTATGTAACTCCCTTGGTAACACTAGTGAGGGGGGCACTCTCTGTCCCCCTTCTGATGTCTTTGTCAAAAGCTTTCTCTGTCCCTTTTTCACTTTAATAAAACTCTGCTACACAAAAACTCTTGAGTGATCAAGCCTGGTCCCTGGACTCAAAGCTAAATCTTCTTTGGAAATCATGAATCTGACACCATTTCCTGTAAGCTATTGCCACCTTCTCTTCGTCATTTTTAAAAATCATTTTCTCTGAAAATAGTGCTTTAGAAAACATGAATGAGAGAAAAAGATATAAAACAATAAACTATACAATAAACAGTATACCATTACAGCATACTAACACATATATATGGAATTTAGAAAGATGGTAATGATAACCCTATATGCAAAACAGAAAAAGAGACACAGATGTACAGAACAGACTTTTGGACTCTGTGGGAGAAGGCGAGGGTCGGATGTTTCTAGAGAACAGCATCGAAACATGTATATTATCTAGGGTGAAACAGATCACGAGCCTAGGTTGGATGTATGAGACAAGTGCTCTGGCCTGGTGCACTGAGATGACCCAGAGGGATCGTGTAGAGAGGGAGGTGGGAGGGGGGATTGGGATGGGGAACACATGTAAATCCATGGCTGACTCATGTCACTGTATGACAAAACCCACTACAATATTGTAAAGTAATTAGCCTCCAACTAATAAAAAACAAAACAAAACAAAACAATAAACAGGGTGTCTTGTTGGTAGTAAATATCTTGTAGCTAGTCAGGCCTCCCTTGTGGTTCATTGGTAAAGAATTCGCCTGCTATGTGGGAGACCTGGGTGCAATCTCTGGTTTGGGAAGATCTCCTTGAGAAGGCAAATGCTACCCACTCCAGTATTCTGACCTGGAGAATTCCATAGACTGTTTAGTCCATGGGATCATAAAGAGTTGGACATGACTGAGCGACTTTCACTCATTCACTCTTGTAGTGAATGTGTGTAGTTGTGTGTGTGTGTGTGTGTGTGTGTGTGTGTATGATCAATTACTCAGTCGTGTCCAACTCTGTGACCCCATGGACTGTAGTCCGCCAGGTTCGTCTGTCCATGGAATTTTCCAGATGAGACTACTGGAGTGGGTTAGTAACTACTGGAGTTACTCCAGGGGGTCTTCCTGACCTTGGGATCAAACCTCTTGTGTCTCCTGCATTGACAGGTAGGTTATTTACCACTGCACCACCTGAGAAGCCTCCTTATAGGAGTTCAGTTCAGTTCAGTTCAGTCACTCAGTTGTGTCCGACTCTTTGTGACCCCATGAACCGCAGCATGCCAGGCCTCCCTGTCCATCACCAGCTCCCAGAGTTTACTCAAACTCATGCCCATTGAGTCAGTGATGCCACCCAGCCATCTCATCCTCTGTTGTCCCCTTCTCCTCCTGCCTTCAATCCCTCCCAGCATCAGGGTCTTTTCCAATGAGTTAGCCCTCAGTAAATAGTCCTGTGATGAGGGAAATTAGTGGGAACTTGTCTTGGCATTTCTTGTATCCATTCCAGGGGGGAGATACCAGGATGACTTGTAAAACCACTTAGTGTGGATGAAAAGTTACTTGTTGATTTGGGCCTCCATGACATAAAATCATTGAAAGACAGGATGACAGAAGCTCTGTCATTCTTAACATGTGGCTTCTCAGACTGTCTAGTCCACTGACACTTAATAAATAGGAGGGGAGAAGCACGATGTCACAGGTCACGTAGAGAGTTTATGAACCATGACCAGAAATGGTGCACATCACCTCCCTATTCCATTAGCCCAGGACTCAGGAGCAGGGCTGCACCTTACTTAGGTAGTCTGGGAAATACTGTGTCCGGGAGAAAAAGACAAAAGTAAAAGATGTGGAATCTGTAACAGTCTCTGCAAGGTCATTATCATAAAGGCACCTGTTCAGATACTCCCAACAGGACATTTGAGTGACTCAAAGTCAATGTTGGTTAGTTTACCATGGCTTTGGTGGAGTCAAGAGGCCAGCAGAGAGGAGGAAAGCATCCAGTGGGACAACTCTATGTGGGACCCAAGAGGGTGGTTTCTGTGGCAGAATCTTAGTTGAACCTCGATTCCCTCCAACCTGAAGGGTGGCGGTTCAGTCTTCCTCCTGTTTTCTCGCATTGTCTATGAGATAACTGCAGACTCCCCTCTCACAAATTCCATTATCTGAGAAGGTTTTGTTGTCTTTATGGCAATACCCTCCTTTCTGAAAATTCTCCTCAGATTCTTGCTGTTGTCACAGAAACATGAAGAATCTCCAAGGGCAGGGTTTTTCCCCTGGCAGTGGTTCTGTTTTGCGAGCCATATGGTGTCCTGTACTCCTGACTCTTCATTATATTCATCCACCAAATCAAAGCAAAAAAAATACCCAGCTACCTTTGAAATGCATGCTTTCAGACTGCCTTATGCTTCCACCCAACGTCCTTGTGGTCAATACCCCTAATTTACTAAAGGTTTTATTAGTTAGCTCACTCTCTGTGACCTCCGTGTTAGTAATCATTCTTGGTGTCTACAACTTCCATAATGCATCCGTCACCCTGGATTCTCATTTACTTAACCTCCTCACTTTTATTGATATTTTACTCACTCCTTTCAACCATTCCCATCTATATTTACAATCTTGATGTCACTAGCAAATGTTCTTTATTTCAAACACCTGATTTTCTCACCAGCACCTCTTTCAACTGTCTTTTTAACTCAATACCTCTAATCTTGCTTCTTGCACTATTCTTCAATTCCTTTTCAGCACCCTCAGTATATCCCATTATTTTTTCACTGTCCATTACCCTCTTATCTTATTTTCCAGCTTACTTAGTTTAGATTGCATGACCCATCACTACAATCCCTCCTTTCCATTCATCCCAGCTTCTCTGTGTCTCTTCCCCTCTGTAATTCTTGCTAGGTAAACCAATAGTTTAAACAGAATTATGTGTTGTATCATACTTGCATTCAAGTAGATAAGTAATTACTGGAGAAAGTCTCACAGTGATGCAAATTGTTTCATGCACTTTGAATGTGAAAGAGAACACTCAGCATTGTCAGGCAATCCCCTATATTTTTAAGAAATTCATGTTTATTTTCCAAAGTAATAATTTTTGATTTCTCCCTTCTCAGACTACAAACCATCTACTCAACATTTCTTAAATTCAGCTAACATTCTGTACCAGTTTTAAAGAAAAAAATTAATTTATTATCCTTTTAGCAAACTTACCTTCTTACCTTCATCCTATTATAATGTTATATTATGTCTAATACAAGGATACTTTTGACTTGTGAGAAGCAAAAGATCTGCCTTAATGTGGCTTAAACCATAAAAATGTATTCTCATAATTGGAATCAGGAGGTTGAGGAGTATATCATTCAGTATTCAATTGAAAATTTAAAGAAAAAAAAACAACAGTCAGGCTTATGTATAAAGAAAGGGATTTAATGCAAGGGAATTTAATACAAAGGATAGCTTAGAACAAATATTGAAAGGCCTGGTAAATTAAATTCTAGGCTCAATTTCCAAAACAGTCTTCCTGACCACTGGTCTTCCAGGAATACTGCTGCTTCTGCTACCATCTCGAAGCGAGGATACTCGTCTCTCAAACAGACATTCTAGAACAATGCCACCTCTACTATTAACCAGCCGATCCCATAAGCACTGGTACATTTTGAGATTATAGTGTCAGCAGGGTTATTTCCTTCTAGAATCCCTAAGGGAGAAACCATCCCAAGCCTCTCTCCTACTTTCTAGTGATGTCCAGTAAGTCTTCATACTCCTTGGCTTTGAGACACATCAATCCAGTCTCTGCTTCCATCTTCTTATATCTCTGTGTATCCTTCACTCTATCATATTAACACTCCACTGGCTCAGCATAATCCAGAATGATTTCTGCTTTATCCTTGCCTTAACTATGTCTGCAAAGACCTGATTCCCATATTCTGAAGTTCTGAGTGGACATAAAAATCTGCATAAAATTTTCTGCATGCCAGAAGACCTGTACTCTAAGATCATAAATAATGGGGGAAAGAGTTAGAGGTTAATGCTAGAGATAGTCAGATTATAAGGATGTGTAGACTAATGAGACTGGATTTTACGTGATGTGAGTTGAAGTCCTTTGGAAGATGTAGGCAGAGGAATAAAACCATCTAACTCTAAAAGGTTACTCTCATTAATGTATGCAAAAGATATTGATGGGGTGTGATGCAGGGGTGATGATGACAGTAATGGAAACAGTAAAACCGATGCCATTTTCGGTTGTCTAAGTGTTGCAGAAACCAGTACTTGTGAAATCAAGCCCCGCATTCAGAGAGTTGGAGAACTCAAGTTTATAACGTTGGAGGGCCCAGAGGAGTTAACACTCCAAGCTCTGAGCCTTGAACAGAGTTTTTATGCACGGATAGGCATGATTGAGCGGGTTTGCAGGGGCTGGGTAATTGCAAAGAGCAGGACAAGGGTTAATGAGATAAGTTCCAGTTCCTGGTATTGTGAGTCCCCACTTTATGAGACTATGTGGCCTGTGTGATCCAGACTTTTTGCAAGGAGCAAGCTGAGTTACAGAGGCAAGAGGAGCAGAAGGTTATGTAAAATTTTAACTTTTCCTCTTCATTCCCCCCTCTTGATGTTTCTATCACTCATTATAGGAAGCATCATCTCATGTTCTGGTAGGACATTTAGAGCTCCCCATCGTTCAGGGGGCTATATTAGACTATTACCATTTTTAACTTTATGAATTCAATTCGAGAGGTTATGAGCATTGAGGATACAAGGGCCAAACAAGAGCACTGCAAAGAGCATGAAGGGAGGACATATTAAAGGGAGAAGCCATGATGCCCAACTCTAGATATTGTTCCAGTTATCCCAGGAATTAGCTAGTTTCCCTCTTCTTTTTATTATTTGTTCCCTTAGCTGTTGGGCCATTTCCCTGACTATTTCTAATTGGTTTACATAAAAGCAGCATGGTTCCTTCTGGAAGAGGCAGAGTCCTCCCTTTTTAGCTGTCAGTAGGTCTAGCCCTGTCCTGTTCTGTAAAACCACCTCAGCCAAGGAGTCTAGTTGGTCCCGTAATGAAGAACACAGCAATAATACCGATTAGGGACAGAGGCCAGAGTTGACAATGGAAATCCACTGATGTTTGATGGCCAGATCCTCAATCTTCCGCCGTGCATTGACTAACCGCCTCCTGGAGTGTGGCTGGAGCAGGGCTGAAGAATCCTCAGGCTTCTGCTGTGCGTGGCCTAGGCAGCTTCGGGAGTGACTAGAACAGATCTCAGAGTCTTCTGTGGGTGATGGCTGTTGTCTTTGAACCAGAACTTGAGGAAGTTTGTGGGGCCCCAAACTGTTTTCCAGGCGTCGTCATCACAGAAAGTCTCTGCCTTCTTGACTCTGGTGTGGTGGGTCCAAGGGATGACAGCTGTAACTCTAACAACAATAAGGTTTGCCAGGACGACTGTGTGAGGGCCTGTCCAAACTAGCTGAAGTGTTTTGTCCCCCACTAACCCCCCCCCCCGCCATCTTTAAGCCATAATTCATCTCCTGGCTGATAAGGATAAACCCAATTGCCCAAAGGAATGGGTGTCCTTTCTAAGGTTTCTCAGGTGATATGGTAGACGACTTTTCCAGGGCCTGAAGGTGTCAGGACATCTCCAGGCCAGCTAGTTGTTGGTGGTCTCTTTTGAGCTTTTTTTTTTTTTTTTTTTTTTTAATAACTGCGAGTGGTCTCCCATTTAAAATCTCAAAGGGACAATAGCTTGAGGATGTCAGGGTGTATTTACGGAGGGAGATGAAAGTCCACAGAATGATAAAGCAGCTTGTTGTAGCATTGTCTGGGTGTTGGATGGGGGATAGTCTTATTATACTTCTACCTGAAGAAACAAACTTCACAAGAAAGTTAAAGATATATGGCCCAAAGATTAGATGCAGGAAAGCTGCTGAGGGGTTAACAAGGAGAACCAGGTCCAGACATTGAGTCTTTACATTAGTGTTTTTCTAGGTATGAGAAAGTGAACGTGAAGTCATTCAGTCGTGTCGGACTCTTGTGACTCCGTGGACTGTAGCCTACCAGGCTTCTCCATCCATGGGATTTTCCAGGCAAGAATACTGGAGTGGGTTGCCATTTCCTTCTCCAGGAGATCTTCCTGACCCAGGGATTGAACCTGGGTCTCCCACATTGTAGACAGACACTTTATCGTCTGAGCCACCAGGGTATGAGAAGATGCATGAATGTGAACTCATAAAAATCTTTACCTGAAAACATCTGACTATCTGAAGGCCTGTGTTTTTTGTTGTTGTTGTGTTTGTTTTGCTTTTTTTCCCAGAGCACAGAGTGCCTTATTTTTTGTCTCCACCCTGAACTCCTTTCAAGGGGGTGTTGAAAGTCAGCATCTTGTAGTAGTCATGATTTAATCTTTGTAGAGGCAGCTGGCAAGGGCCAACATTCAGTCAGCAGGGCCCCTTGATAGCCACATATTTGACCATGTTTTTGGTGCATTTCATGGTCACTGTGTCCCACGGTGTAGGAAGGCTCATTCCCAGGTCTAACAAAGATTCCATTGACAGGCCACTCAATGTGTTGTCACTAGACCAGGCTTTGTAAGTAGCAAAAGTCTCTGTACCATACCTATCTTACTAGCCTCTTGGTCTAGGAAAATATTTCCTTTTGTTGCTTCTTCCTATATCTAAAGCTACATTATTACAATTATTGATCTCATATGGAACTGCATATCAGCATTTTATCACAGGCTCAGTCACACATTTGATAATGTAAGAAATAATCTTTTGAAACAAGCTACATAGAAAATAATACAGCTAGCAGTTATTTGTAAGGTCACAAGCAAGAATTTAAGTCAAGAACTTTCATTGGGTATAGCCTGATATACCCTGGGTCATCTGACTTAGTTAAATGATTATAGCCAAGTGTTAATCTCTTGATTGTATATCATGTAGCATCTGATCTTTATCCAAAGACTGGTTACTGAGATAAACCTTAGAAACAATCTTAGAGTGTCCTTTTTAATAACTTAATTAAATCTTTTAGCAATATAATTTAACAAGAACTATTTCAGAAGTGAGTCTTAGTAAGCACAGACCTTAACAAAACTAGAGCCTAATATTCAGTAAAATATAAGTATTTCTTTTTTTTCTTTTCTTTTTTTTTTTTTTGAGGACTCATTGTGAGGGCATTGACAGTGTAGACAGGAAAGGTTTTAACCCATCAAATAAAAATGAGGTCTATCAGGGAGCCAAAAAAAGCCAAGTGGCTGTCTTGGATTTCCCATAGCCCTGGCTCTTTGATTTTCAGCTGTTGTTTATCCATTTTTAATTTCTTGGTTTAGGAGCAGACTATTGCCATGATTTAAGAACATCAGCGTAGCAAAAGCCTAACTGTGAGGGGTTATTATTTTGTAGAAGCAGAATGAGCTTTGTCTACATGTACCAGAATATTAAATAATCTTTATTTACATTACCAAAGTAACAAAAAGATTTTAAAAACAAACGTAAATTACTTACAGGCAAAGAAATTCATAATCTGTTATCAAAAGCTGCATTCTAAGAAAACTTTGTTCTCTAAACAGAGAGAAGACCAAATTCCTGCCTGGTACCAGCTTACTGTTAAAAACAAAATTTGTTTATCTGCTTAATCTTAGAAAGTCTTTTCCATAAATTTTAAAGAACTAGCAATATTCTAAAGGCACAAGAGTAAAACCATAGAAGGCATGTTAAAATCTAATTCTATTGCAATTTACAAAGAAACCTGGTCATAACACTTTAACATGATAACTAGAATTATATTTGACCATATTTTATCAGGACATATCAGATCTATATGAATTTCACACACTTTTAGGATATCTATATTAGTAACATCAGCCATACACTATAATCTGAAAAGATTTATCACCCCTTCAACAGTACTTCTCATATAATTTAACATGTCCAATGAACCCAGGTAGCTTAATAGCTCTTTGGAATGTCTCAGGGACCTCTGAAGCATCCAAAAGTTAACTAGAAGTCAAGTTACTTAGGAATTTTTGTCAATAAATATCAAAAGGGTTTATAACAGTCCGGTAGGTTCATATAAGTCACTGTGAAATAATAGTTATTTACTTAGCCAAAGGTAACAAAAGATTTCAAAAGTAAATATAGAACAGATCAATTAAAAGGTAAAGAAACAAATCTATAATTAAAAACAGTTCAACATCTGAAGAAAGTATATCCTCTTAGCAAAGAGAAAGGCCAAATTTAAGTTTTTGTACCAGCTTACTTAATACTCATTTAGGTAAACTTAATTAAATTTATTTTCAACTTAGTCCTAATCAGGAACAAAACTTTTTTTTCAGGGTCCACTTTCCACAAATTTTTAATCACTTTCTGTATCAGCCATTTGTAAGTCAGACCTACTTTCTTTTCCCTTTATAAAATGTAATTTTATTTTTTATATCTTCTTTATTAAAAATATACATCCTACTTCCTTATTAGATTAGCAAACATTAATACTAGATATTTAATATAGAATATATCCCAGTTTACATGAATCTGAAATTTATTTAGGTTGATTTTTCTTGTATTTAGAATTGTTTGATTTGTAAGTGCTTACTTTTCTTTAGGCCAATTAAATTATAACTCATTCACAACTTCAACAATATTATCAGAAAAAAACAAAAGACATAACACTGAGGCATGCATAAATCCAGACAGACAGACAGACAGAGATCTTAGAGTCTTCTGTTTGAGATTTAAAATATCTCTCTGACCCCCTTTTTCTTTTTCTTGGCTTGAAGTTCTAATTTGTCCAAGGCTGAGGTCTCAGGCAAAGTTGGCTCTGCATTTCAATGACATGGAAAGGGTTAGCTTCAAACTTTTCCTTACGCAGGCCTTTTAACAAGCTAGTTGTTTTTAATTGCATATGCAAAAAGAATTTTATTTTGCAGTTTCCAAAAAAAAAAAAAATTCTCTCACTCATCAATCACACACTGACAATCATTCAGAGGCTATCATAATGCCTCCCTTTTCCCAAACCTCCAGGTTTCCTTAACTGTTGCTCCCTTCCTGGGAGCTCCAAGAAGATGATCAGTCTCCTCTTCTACCCGTTGGGGTAGGACTTGACTGGGGACTGGCTCCAGGACCTTATCTGTGGCCATTCCTAGTGAGTAGGTCCATCCCTCCAATGAGTCTGGTCAGGGCTCGGCCATCCAGAGAGTCAGAACACCAGTCTGAAAGAGAACCCAGGATACCATCAGGGGGCACACCTCCTTGTTTGTCTTGGGGATCCTTTGCTCTAGCCCAACCGAGCCACCAGTCCGTTGAATCAGGGGGCTGGCGTGGTTGGAATCTCTCTGAAGCCTCCGGAAATGTTGCAGAAACCAGTACTCGAGAAACCAAGCACTACACTTGGAGAGTTGGAGCACTCAGTTTTGTTATGCCGGCGGGCCCAGAGGAGTTGACACTCCAAACTCTAAGCCCCAACAAAGGGGTTATGGAGTTTTTATGCACAGACAGACATGATTAAGTGGGTTTGCAGGGGCTGGGTGATCACAAAGAGCAGGACAAGGGTTAGTGAGATAAGTTCCAGTTCCTAGTATTGTGAGTCCCCACTTTCTGTGACTACATGGCTTATGTGATCCAGACTTTGCAAAGAGCAAGCTGAGTTACAGAGGCAAAAGGAGTAGGAGGTTATGTAAACTTTTAACTTTTCCTCTTCGTGAGAAGGAGATAATGGTGTTAACGACTGGTTGTCAGGTAAAAAAGGTAACAACTAGTTTGATTACAGATATATTTTAAAGGTACGGCCATTGGACTTTCCAAAGGATTTGAAGTAAAGGTTAAGAAAAGTGAGAAACTAAGGAAAAGTTTTGGATTTTTGTCTGAACAATAAGGTTAAGTTTGGTGCTATTGCAGCCACAGGAAAATGTGGGGCAATTAGATTTAGTGTTTTTCTTTTCTCAGGGTAAAGGGTGATAGCAGGCCGAATTAGAGGATCTTTTAGCCAGTCTGTGAAATAGATGAGAACCTCACCTGAGGATTTGGAACTGAAAGCATTGTCCTCTACATTTAGGCTGGCTGCAAACATCTGAGTCAACAGGGAAAGATTACTGCTCACATTCAGCTACATTAACATTCAATATTGCTATTATTATTATGTTTTAAAAGGAATTTACTGATTCCAGTAATTAGGAAGTAGGTGGAGAAATCTGGCTTTAGTTACATTTCATTCCAGGAGCTCAAATTATTCCAATAGTTATCTCTCTTTCTCTTTCTCATTAATTATTGTTTCCATTCTCTGTTTTTCATTCTTACTAGGTTCTGTTTCCTGATGAATATTGCCTCTGTGATAATAAAAAGTTCTTGTAGAAAATGATTGCTAATAAATTTACATTAATTATATTCCTTCTTTGTAATCATAAGTATTTTAGGAGAACACATACATACACACAAATAAATAATCTTTGTTCTGATATTTTATTTAACCCTCCAAAAGACTTTTTTGGGTCAAACTTGTCTTAAGTATCCCTTCTGAAACAATATTGATCAATATTTCAGGACTATTAAGATTGGCCTAGAATGAGAAATGTGCCCAGTTTTTGTTCAGGAAGAATTCAGCACCATGATTGAAAAATCCACCCTTACTGTATAATGGCATGGAGGAAATTTCCCAAGTTTTCAAAGAAAAGGGAATTGAAAAGGACTGTTGGCCGGAAAATTACTATAATTACCACGTGTATTTGTTTTCATAAAACTTTTTTTCATATTTTTCTAATTATTTACTTCTCCCTGTCAAAAGGATAATTGAAGGAAAATGATACTATTGTCTTTTTGATAGTTAAACATTTACTATGGTAAGTGAATGAATGTAAAGTGAATGAATCAATGAATGAATCATCATGATTCTTCCATTAAGAAGAAAGATAATACCAAAAATAACTATCACAACATATTTTTTTACAGATGTATAATCTATCTTACATATTCTTTGGGAGACTAATTATTTTTCTTATAAAAAGTGATTTAAGCACATTTCCTGAAGGGTCTAAAGGAGAATTAAAAAAACTCAAACAATATTAGTAATATTAATAGAGTTTGGACAAGAAAAAATTGATGAACTGTGATTTTTATTATGTGAAAGCATATCACTTGTTTATCAAAAATTGCCATTTGCTTAATTTCCTATTAACTAGAAGAAATTAGGCTCCTATTAAATGGATTTCCCTGGTAGCTCAGATGGCAAAGAATCTGCCTGCAATGTGGGAGACCTGGGTTAGATCCCTGGGTTGAGAAGATTCTCTGGAGGAGGGCATGGCAACCCACTCCAGTAGTCTTGCCTGGAGAATCCCATGGACAAAGGAGCCTGGCAGGCTACAGTCCATGGGGTGGCAAAGAGTTGTACACAACTAATGACTAAGCACAGCCCAGTTATTTTTTAACTGCTTTTGTCAAGAAGATAATGTAAACCACTAGAAATTATACTATAGTTTATATAGTATAGTATATTATAGGCATATTTAATAGAAGCACTGGATAACTAGTACATATATTATTCTATATCTACATCTGTGTGCTCAGAAGCATCCAACACTCTGTGGCTCTGTTAGGTAGTTAGACTAGGAAAAAGAAGATGAAAATGTCAATGGCTAAAAGACAAAGGGAGAAGCCTGCAAAAATGGAACAAAGGGTGGTCCGAGGACCAGAGTGAGAATCTCAGGTGAAAAAAAAATAGTCCTCCTGGCTAGCCCAATTTACATAGGGCAGGCTCAGGGGGAGGAGAAAAAATACATGAAAAGAGGAGCCAAAACTGAGTCACTTTTATCTTCTCTTCTTTTGTGTTGGCCCACCTTCATGCCTCAGAGGATGTATTTTCCTTTGCTTGCCTAATAAACTGAGCTGTAATACTGGTTTGCTGTTTAAAACTGAGTTGTAACCTAGCTGTAACACTGGTTTGCCATTTCAAATTGTTGCTGTGGTGAGACAGAACTGAGGAACTTACACACTTCCCCGACAGCCCCATGAACAGTAGCCCACCAGGTTCCTCTGCCTATGACATTTTCCAGGTAAGAATACTGGGGTGGGGTGCCATTTCTTCCTCCAGGGGATCTCCTGGACCCAGGGATTGAACCCATATCTCCTGTCTCTCCTGCATTGGCAGGTGGGTTTTTTACCACTAGTGCCACCTGGGAAACCTACACTTATTATTAGCAAACTACAAAAAGAGTATTAAATCTGTCCTGTTCTTCCTTATGGAACTGTCTCTACTAAGATTCTCATATCATTATGCACATGCATTTGCCAACATTTTAGCCCAAGAAATATGTGACATACTAAGTGATAGCTCAGTTGGTAAAGAATCTGCCTGCAATGCAGGAGACCCCAGTTCAATTACTGGGTTAGAAAGATTCCCTCGAGAAGGGGATAGGCTACCCACTCCAGCATTCTTGGGCTTCCCTTGTGGCTCAGCTGGTAAAGAATCTGCCTGTAAAATGCAGGAGAGCTCAGTTCGATTCCTGGGTTAGAAAGATCCCTTGGAGAAGGGAACAACCACCCACTCGAGTATTCTGGCCTGGAGAATTCCATGACTGTACAGTCATGAGGTCACAAAGAGTCGAACATGACTGAATGACTTTTACTTTCAAGTATATTATAACCTAGAAGTGAGTTTTTCCCCCAGTGAGGGTTCATTTAAATTTTTTTTTTTTTTTTGTAATCTTAGGGGGCTTTTCTTTTTATTTTGCAACATAGCTTGTGGTGAAGAAGCATTGGTATCCACGGTCCCTGAAAGTGTTAGCTGTTCAGTCATTTCCAACTCTTTGTGACCCCATTGACTGTAGCCTCCCAGGCTCATCCGTCCATGGAATTCATCAGACAAGAATACTGGGTGAGTAGCCATTCTCCAGGGGATCTTCCCAACCAGGGATGAAACCCTGGTCTCCTGCATTGCAGGCAGATTCTTTATGGTCTGAGCAATCAGGAATGCAAGGAGAGATAAAAAGTGGTAGGGAAGAAATGAACACCTGCAGGAGTTGCTTTGTTTTGACTAAAGAGGCACTTTGATGTTCAGCGAGAGGGAGGAATATGCAAGCAAAATAATGTAGACAGTGATTAAAACCATGTTTCTTTGCCAGTGGGGTTTCTATACATGTTTTATCACTGTTTCTGGATGTAAAACAAGAAGGTGTGTAACCTTTGCATCCCACTGCCACAGCATTAATCTCCCCCAGAATGAAGACAGAAGGTCCCAGTGTGTGGTGCATAGAACAGATATATTTTAATAGGCCGGAACTTGATGCTATCACAAACAATGGCATTTGCCAAGTTTAACTTGAAATAAAATCTAATCTTACAAATAACTGAAATAGAACAAAATGCATAAAGCAACTGTTTTCAAATTACTGTATTGTTTATAAATCAAATAAGCCACTTCCTAACTCAATCAACTTGTCCTTGTGAGTTAATGGGCTATGATATCAATCTTTTATACTAAAATCCATTTTAAGGTGGTTCTTATAGCTTTTAGCTCAATGCTGCTTCTCTAGAAAGGAGAGTTTATCTCCTAGAAATTTCTATGGTCCCCACTTGTTCAGAAATATTGCATGTGGTTTTGCAAGTATGTGAACACCTAGCCTAGCATATTTGAGGACATGTCTAGATGTATAGAAAGCTGTCATTTAGAACATAGCTTTCACTGCAAATTGGGTAGAAGAAAGCAGATTTTATTATCTCTTTGTTTTATTTTAGTTTTCTCTGTGCTGGGTCATCATTGCTGCACTTAGGCTTTCTCTAGTTGCAGGGTGCAGGCTTCTCATTGTGGTGATTTCTCCAATGAGCTCAAGGCACATGGTCTCAGTAGTTGCTCCTGGGCTTCGCTGCTTTGTGGCATGTGGAATCTTCCTTGACCACGAATTGAACTTCCTGTTTTGGCAGGAAGATTCTTAACCATGGGAACACCAGGGAAATCCAGGAAATAGCTTTTAAAAAAAGAGTGCCTTTGGGGTTGTAAGTGCTTTGTTTACAAAGTCTCATTTATTCATCCTTGATATTATTTGGATACTATTTCTATAATCATATCTCCCTTTTTATAGAAGAATAAATAAAATTTTATGGAGAAATTTAAGTAACTTAATTAATAAAGCTAAGTCATATAAGAACTGAGATATTAGCCAAAATTCCATCACATAAAATATCTATCAGATAAAATAAGCATCCTAAAAGGATCAGGATATCAAAAGTCCATCAAGATGTATCTTTTCTCCAATTTGGTTATCCCTACTGCCTCATTTAATTGCTACACTGTTGACCATCTTGAAGTCCAATAATGTTCAATCTAAAAATGAAATATAGCTTTTCAAGTTAAAAATCTAGCTTCTTTTAGATGTTTAGTCTCAGCCAATATTTAAACTAAATCAATTCAAATTTAAACTTTATGTCAAGACTGTCTTCCCATTTAAACTCTCTCCATTTTTTTCCTCATTCTTTTCTTTCTTCTACTGCTCGTGCTCTCAGGTTTTGGGGAAAAAATTGGTATAACTTCAAAAGCTTGAGAGGCAGGAGGCTATTCTGTATCCTGTTACCTCTTTCTTCCTTGAGCCTGCTGGGATGACTGAATGCACAATGACAGCTATTGTGTATTCACCTCTAATCCCTGTTCACCTGTTTCTAATGCAACTCTCCCTCATTGTGTTGGTGATAAATGTCTCGGCTTCCTAACTTGACCTCTGATTATGGGATTTACCTATTTTGGATTTTTCCGTAAAATTTCCCAGGCAAGAATACCGGAGTTGGTTGCCATTTCCTCCTCCAGGGGATTCTCCAACCCAAGATTGAATCCGTGTCTCCTGTGTCTGTTACATTGGTAGGCAGATTCTTAACCATTGAGCCCCCAGGGAAGCTCAGTCACATAGCTCTATTCTTAGTCAATTTGTTGATGTGTCATGGGGATATGAATATACACAAGACACATATTAATGTGTGCCCTAGTGTGTGACTGTAAAGTATTTGCATGCAGGATGGTTTACATAAATTTTTCCTGTTAGATATTAACTTATGTCTGAAGGCTTAGATTTGGGACACCATTCAGAGCAAATTTGGAATGAAAATTCAATTCAGTGGTGTATATTGCAAGACAGCTTCTTGTGTCTAGAGTGTCATGGACCAATCTGCTGATGAGTCACTTTAAGTGCAGAATTCACACAAGAAGCTCTTCTGCTCTGGAATTCAGCCAGTTCCCTGGGGTTCTCTAGTCATCCCTGCAGAATGGTGGCCCTGTGAGGTCAACAAGGAAGCTCCAAACAAGTCTCATAATGGTCTTCCTCCCCATATTCATCTTCACTTTTCAGCTCTCTAATTCCCTCCTTAAGTTAAGAAGTATATGTGTTCTCTTTCCTGTTGGATATGAGAGTGTTGCATTCTCCACTCCAGGGCTTTCAGCAAAACCTCAGTGCTCTCTCTAATTTCACTCATGATCTCTTAGACACAAACTGATCCAGATTTTTGCAAATATCAAATCCTATAAATCAAAAGGTCCTTTAGTTTTAAGTTACTTCACTTTCTGTGAGTTAAAAAAAAATACAGAGAAGCTATACTGAATACTTTGTAATAATATTTAATGGGAAAGAATCTACAAAAGAACACATATGGATGCTTTTGAATTGTAGTGCTGAAGAAGACTCTTGAGAGTCCCTTGAACTGCAAGGAGATCAAACCAGTCAATCCTAAAAGAAATCAAGCCTAAATATTCATTGGAAGGGCTGATGCTGAAGTTGAAGTTCCAATATTTTGGCCACCTGATGCAAAGAGCTGACTCATTGAAAGAGACCCTGATGCTGGGAAAGATTGAAGGCAGGAGGAGAAGGGGGTGACAGAGGATGACATGGTTGGATGAGATGGTTCAATGGATATGAGTTTGAACAAACTCCGGGAAATATTGAAGTATAGGGAAGCCTAGCATGCTGCAGTTCAAGGAGTCACAGCATCAGATGTGACTTAACAACTGAACAATAACAACAGCAACCACACCCACACACACAGACACGCACACACACACACACACATACACACACATATATGAGTGTATATATATACATTTATACATGTACATATACATATATCTGAATCACTATAGAATCTAACACATAAAGAGCAAAAAATTCACTTAGAATTTAATGTAACATTTTTTTTCCAGGCTGTATCTACATAGAGTAATAAATGTCAATACTCTAGTAGATGGTAGTCATAGGACAGTAGATAGAAAAAGAAAGCTAATGGTTTAAAATGTACAAATAGTATTCCTTACATGTGCAAAAGATCGTGTAAGTATTTGGAAAATACCTTCTGTTCAGTAATTTTTTACCTATTTTTTCTGCTATGTTTTGAGTCCCTTTGTTTTGACTGCCACCTGTCTGCCAGATTCACTTGATTCTGTTATTTCTGCTCCTTAAGATTTGGACTTTCACTGGTAACCTGTTGCAATCTAGTTAGGTCTGTGTATTAATTGGTTTCCAGAATCTGGAAGTCATCCTGTCTCATTTGAAACTTATTTCTGATAACAGTGAGGACCCCGTATACTAGAGTGAAGTATCTTTTAAAGAAACATATCATTGTAAACATTATATATATAAACAAAAGAAGAGAGTTGAAAATATTTTCATGGACTCAAATATTAATTCATTTTTATATAAATTAATTCAATTATTTAATAAAGTTCCTACTGTGTGTTACAATGAGTCTGATTTTCTGGGATATAGCAGAGAAGCAGACAGAAAAATGTTTTACTCTTATTCCTTCATTCTAGTAAGGCAAACAGATACCAAGGAGATTAAAACATAACAATTTCAGATAGTGACAAAGAACATAGAAAACAACCAAGATACTTAGCTAGAGAATCACATATTTCTGAGACAGTGATTTTCAGAATCATGCTGCCATTAAATAATAAATTCTAGGTAATGATAATGAAGGTTACAGTGAGATTTAAATTCCTACTGATTTTAAATTATGATGAATTGGAGCAGTAATGATTTCAGGAGAATTTCATTATTGTTTATAGTTATAATATTTGTAAAGAGTGTTCATTCAGAAACCTAGCATGGCCACCATTTATTTCCTGTTAAGAACACAATATTATAAATTTATCTCAAATTAGAAGATTATGACTCTACTAAACATTAGAAGATTATTCACCCATCAATTTCCTTGGAAATTATTAATGAAGTCAAGCTCCTATAACAAAATATCACAGACTGCGTGGTTTATTTATTTTCTTATAGAAATTTATTTTCTCACACTTCTAGAAGTCCAAGATCCAAATGCCAGCAGGGCAGCTTCTGGTGAGACCTCTCTCCTTGACCTGCAGATGGCGCTTTCTCAGTATCCTTACATGGCCTTTTCTCTGGATGGGTATGCAGAAAGATTGAGAGAGATCTTTGGTGTCCTTTTCCATGATAAGGCCACCAATCTTATTGCATTAAGACCTCACTCTTCTGTCATTACAGTTTCACTAATCTAAGATACATCTTTCCGTTTTTGATGTCCAATGTTTTCTCCTTCATTAATGATAAAAAGAAAAATTCAAACTACTTGAGAATATTGCCTTGACCCTGCAGAAAATAGCCATTTGTCTTGTTTTTATCCTTACACTTCTTTAAGATTGTCTCTACAAATAATTTCTCTTAAATTTCCTTGGCTTTCAGTTAATCAAATTCTCAGTAATTTTAATATAAAAATTATGTATACATATGGAATGGGGCTGCTGCTAAGTCACTTCAGTCGTGTCTGACTCTGTGCGACTCCATAGATGGCAGCCCACCAGGCTCCCGGTCCCTGGGATTCTCCAGTCAAGAACACTGGAGTGGGTTGCCATTTCCTTCTCCAATGCGTGAAAGTGAAAAGTGAAAGTGAAGTCGCTCAGTCGTGTCCGACCCCATGGACTGCAGCCTACCAGGCTCTTCAGTCCATGGGATTTTCCAGGCAAGAGTACTGGAGTGGGTTGCCATTGCCTTCTCAATGATTGATACATAAATGTGTTGCAACAAAAGAAGGTATGCAAATATCCTAATAGGATAGACCTTGTAGATATTTATACCAGGAGCACACTGAAAACATTTTCTTTCTTTAATATTTTCATTGATATAACTAGGTCACTTACTTGCTAGACTGTGTTTAGCAAAGAAATATGCCCTTCTGTAACTGATGCAAGCAAAAACTGTTGAAATCAAATAACCAGAAATTTAGTAGCTTGCCAATTGGGGAGATCAGTAGAGAGGGAAGTGCATTTGCAAATGGTAGTCACTGCATTGGTCCTCAACACTGATCCCAGGAAACACTGTGGGACTGTGGTTCTTTAAAAATCCAGACAGAATTTAGACAGTAAACAGGGGAAATTTGGCCCCAAGAGGTTGAATCACACCTAACTAAAAACCTAGTGAGACTGGGAGAGACACCAGAAAGAAAATGCTACCACATGGATCAGAATATTTTTGTCACCTAATGCCAATGGGAAACTACCACATAATCAGTAAAAAAACAATATTTTGGATTTTCTGTGTAATTCAAGAGCATAGAAATAAGAAATATAAAGAATAGAGAATGAAAAAGTGAATTTTATGGGAATTGAAAACTACACACTGAGCAAAACCTGAAAATAAGGGGAAGTGGTCATGTTGGATGTTTGAAGGCATCAGGTTAAGCTAACCGGCCATAGCCATCTGATGGTATTTGCTATCTTGTTAATAAGTGGGAAATGATACTTATGGGCTCCTGTGATTTATATTCAGCTCTATCCTTGTGATAAACTGGACATCAGAATGAGAAATATTCAAATTCCCATGGCTAGTGCTTCTAATACATCCACTCAGCCAATGGTGGAATTAAGCACTGAATTTAAGTGCCTCTGACTCTTACTGGTTTCCCTTTTTGATAAAATAAATCCTTCACTTATATATTAGCATTTTCAACAGACTCCTACTGTCCAGGGAATCTATTTCTTCCCTTGACTTTAAGTGTGTTAAGTCACTTCAGTCATGTCTGACTCTTTGTGACCCTATGGTTTGCAGCCCAATAGTCTCTGTCCATGAGATTCTCCAGGCAAGAGTACTGGAATAGGCTGTCATTTCCTCCTCCAGGGGACCTTTCCAACCCAGGGATCGAACCCACATCTCTTATGCCCCTGCAATGGCAGACAGGCTCTTTACCACTAGTGCTACCAAAATTTAATTCCCAAAGGGAACTATCACCTTCCTCTTTTCCTAGCTCTAGGGACAACTTGCTAGACTCCTTTTCCAATGCTAATAAAACCAATGATTTGATCCATTAAACAGTAGTAAAATGTTTTATGTAATTTTCCATCTAGTAAGTGGTGGGGCTTCCCTGGTGGCTCAGATGATAAAGAATCTGCTTACAATGAAGGAGACTGAGTTTCATCTCCTGGATTGGGGAGATTTCCTGGAGAAGGGAATGGCTACCACTCCAGTATACTTTTCTGGAGAATTCCACAGACCAAGGAGCCTGACAGGCTGCAGTCCATGGGGCTGCGGAGTCAGATATGACTGAGTGACTAACAGTGAGCGGTATAGATGAGAATCTTCGACTCAGAGACCATTTATGTCACTTATTAACAGCTGTGTTGGTAGACTTAAGTAAATCATGTGTCTGGTTTTTATCTCCCTTCTTGAAACATATGCTTCTCATCATTACTCATTTTATTATTTCTCATAGTATCTAGCACTACGTCATGCTCTGAGTACAAGCTCAAGAAATGGCTGCAGAACTAAACTGAAAATCAGCTAAACTGTTATTAGCCATTGTCAAAGAGCTGAATGGAGCGAGAGATATGCTCTTTTTCATATTTTGATATTTCATAAAAACAGATGAAATACCATTTAAAGTAGTTAGAATGATCAAAATTCAGACAGTATGGATGAACTAATAAGGAGGGAGATGTCTATTGGGAGTTTCAGGATATGTACAACTTTCAAAATGTAATCTACAAAATGTCTTGAAAATATGTGTAGCATTTCAGGAACATATCTCCATGAGAAGTCTTGTTTCAGGTTC
The DNA here is from genome assembly GCF_019320065.1 of Cervus canadensis. Lineage (NCBI taxonomy): Eukaryota > Metazoa > Chordata > Mammalia > Artiodactyla > Cervidae > Cervus > Cervus canadensis. The sequence continues at coordinate 14,839,070 of NC_057404.1, read as the reverse complement.
TGTATGCTTGTATGAAATTGGTCTGCAAATATATGAAAAGGAATACAAAAGATAATGCAGTAAATATGCTCTTTCATAGAGATTTCTCTTTTGTGATTAGAGACAGTAACATAGTATTGAAACATTGAGAATGAAAAAGGGGGCAAAGATTTAAGTCGAAAAGCTTTCGATGCCATTAACCCTTAGAAGATTTGCAGAGTGAGAAATATGATAAATGACTGCTCTCCAGTTTTATCCACAGTTGACCTTTTTTACATGATGCAAGAAAATTTGGAAGAAGCCGACTCCCAAAAAGTACAGCCTACTGTCAGCGAATTTGAATTTCATTTCCTGAAATGTCATTGGAATAAAACATATCTTCATTGTTAAAGGCTTTCTCATTGTAGCTGGACAAATGTGCTAGTGTATGACATTCAGCAAAAATAACCTTTCGTGTTTCAGATCTGGTTTCAGAAAGCACTACATTCAACAATGGGAAAAGGGGAATTGTATCATCTCATCTGCCATGAACAAAGCGCCAGAATCTCGTTCCATGGGGGAATCTTGTCACTGGCGCTAACTACCATGGCCACAGAAAATTTATCAAAAAGCCTTTAGCCACAGCAAGAGGCTCTCAAGGTGAGGTGGTTCTCTAATTTTATTACCTTAACCATGCCTGCATAATAAAACCATTACGAAGCCAGAGTAAATATTGTAAATCATACATTCTCACCTACAAAAGTTCATAATGAACTGAGTATAGATACCAGCAAAATATACGAATAACAAAGCTACTCAAATACATACTGCGTGTTAATGAAGACTGAAGACATTCTTGACTTCTCTGGGGTGCAGCTTAAAATACGGTTTCCAAAAAAAATAAAATAAAATAAAATATGGTTGCCAGCTGGAGAAACCTAGTGACACAAATTAAAGAGAGAAAACTGAAGGCTGGAAAGCAGTGAAATCTCATTGTAGTAACCCTGTCACTACTTAGAGCAAATTGCATCAGTTAGTTTTTGAATGTGGGATTTATCAAATTTCATTTGGTTATTGCATGTATTCACTTAAGAGTCACTGAAGTAGTTTGTTGCCAGTCCAATAGCAGTCTCTATTAGTTTTTGTTTATAGAACCCTGAATTTTTTCAATAATCTACCTTCACTGGATTATGACATTGTCCTTTAAGGGGTTAATTCTGATGAATCTATTCTAATCAAGTAATTATATTTCTCTTGCCAGTGACTGGTTTATGAGTGAATATGGAATCAAACTTAGTCAGTTCCATGTGGTTTAGGGACTCTGCTGGATGACTTGTATAAATATGATATGAAATGCTGAGTACAGCAGGTTCGTGGTCCATGTCAACCATTTTGATATCATGAATGGAACACATGTTTAGATTAAGCTAACATATGAGGCTGGCAGAAAGACAAATACAAAGAACCTAGTCTATAATGTTAGTAACCTGGTTAATCAGCTTAGCTTTGAGCTTCTTTTAATGTGAGATAATAAATGGGATTAATATTTAAAGGAGATAAGTTATGGTTTTTCTATTACTTGTAGCTGAAATCAGCCTGATTGATCAATACAAGCAGATTTTCAGAGGGAAATCACAATCTATAAAAAATGCTTATGTCAAAGACAATTATTGAAATATTCTTAATGAAATCTGTGATAAACTATATCATAAAGTAAGTACAGAACAGTTACAACAAAGTCTATTTGGGTTACATGGTCAAAAAAACTTAGGTTATATATATCCCACAGTATTTTCTATAGAAAGTTTGTTTATAGTATACATTATTCACATTTTCAATAATTCTTAGTAGCTTTCAATTTGTGGAAAATCAGAAAAGTGCTATAGAATTTTGAGAAGAAAACCAATACTAGAATATTTTAAAATAGAATTTTGAGGAAAATAATTTTTTTCATTTTATGACATATTATGATTGTCATTATTCCATAAAAGTTAAATTTTATTTATTTATTTATATTTTATTATTATTATTATTATTATTTTCATTTATTTTTATTAGTTGGAGGCTAATTACTTTACAATATTGTAGTGGGTTTTGTCATACATTGACATGAATCAGCCATGGAGTTACATGTATTCCCCATCCCGATACCCCCTCCCACCTCCCTCTCTACTCGATCCCTCTAATGGGTTAGATAAACAGATTATCTGGATTCCATAGAACTTTTACCCAAATCATGATTTTACAGTAGTACACCATTTACTCTTGACTATGTTTTCAGAGCTACAAACTTGCACAGTTTTAACAAGTTACCAACAGCTAACTATACCACAGTTATTTTGGGGTTCATATTTAGGAATCATGATAACAATAAGCCCTTGCATGTATTGTCTCATTATGACATTTCTCAGACTAATAACACGAAGTTGTCAGTTGAAGTCATAGCCTTTGTAACCAGGATATTATGTAGGGCATGCCCTTGAGATGGGTTTATTTTCTTTTAGCCTATAATTTTCTTAAATCATCTTTAGTTAAAATACTAAAAAACTGACATATATGCCAAAAAACAAAAACAAGTTACTCTTCAGATGCAGTGTTTTATAGCATCAATTCAGAAGTTAATATTTAAAGTTCTGATTAGATGTTTTCCACTGATTGTCCAGTTCAGTTCAGTTGCTAAGTCATGTCCGACTCTGCAACCACATGGATTGCAGCATGCCAGGCTTCCCTGTCCATCACCAACTCCAGGAGCTTGCTCAAACTCATGTCCATTGAATCGGTGATGCCACCCAACCATCTCATTCTCTGTTGTCCCCTTTTCCTCCTGCCTTCAATCTTTCTGAGCATCAGGGTCTTTTCCAAAGAGTCAGTTCTTCACATCAGGTGGCCAAAGTATTGGACTTTCAGCTTCAGCATCAGTCAGTCCTTCCAATGAATATTCAGGGTTGATTTCCTTTAGGATGGACTGGTTGGATCTTCAACATCACAGTTCAAAAGCATCAATTCTTTGGCACTCAGCTTTCTTTGTAGTCCAACTCTCACATCCATACCTGACCACTGGAAAAACCATAGCTTTGACGAGATGGACCTTTGTTGGCAAATAATGTCTCTGCTTTTTAATATGCTGTCTAGGTTGGTTATAGTTTTTCTTCTAAGAAATGAGCGTCTTTTAATTTCATGGCTGCAGTCACCACCTGCAGTGATTTTGGAGCACCCCCCAAAAAAGTCTGTCACTGTTTCCACTGTTTCCCCATCTATTTGCCATGAAGTGATGGGACTTGATGGCATGATTTTAGTTATGCCAAAAGTGATACCTAGTCCACAGATGTAAAATAATCTATTTTGCATTTATACAAAGAACTTACCTAGTAGTCTTAATTTAATATTTCAACTTTTGGAAGCTTTATAAGGACAGACCATGAAACAGACCTTATTGACTCAATAATTAATTATTATCATATTTATATATATCTATTTTATATCTTCAGCTATGTATCTAGCTGTATATCCCAGATATCATGTTAAGTGCTGATAAATGAAACATAAAATTTCAAAGCATATGATAGTACCTATGGTTATAGGTGACAAACAAGCTAGTAAAAAATTAAAAGCAAATTACTTTAAATAAGCCAGTGCAATGTCTAATATCACACTTTCATTAACAGGGACAGGGAGTTAGAGATTGTCTTTTGATAGGTTTTGAAGAGAAGGCCCAGACGTGGAAATGTTTATTTCTGTGACCCAAATGATATAAAGATGATCATACAGAAACAGAGGAATTGATGTAGGATAAATGCTCAGCACATTCAAAGGCCTTGAAGCTGGAAATGGCTTGGTCCATCTGAATATAAAGGAGTCCAGTTTGGATGGATCCCAGTTCTTTTACTTTTTAGACTCCCTCTCTCATTACATAAATAAATGAAAGCCATACCCATTTGATTTTTCAATTTTTATGATAATCATATGCTTGAAGTGTCAAGTTTAAATGAGAAGAGTAAGCCATGACTAGGACTGGGCCAGGAGCATTTGATTCCTCATACTCTTAAGTTACAAATGCATAAACCCCTTTTCTTTTTGTTTTCTTTTCTGTCTGCCTTTCCAAATGAGCTTGCATCCATGTTTAAATTTATAATCTGAATTATGTTTTTCTCTATGAGGCTGGCCCAGGATATTTTCCAGTGCATACCTTGAGAAAGAAAAAGTTTTTTATTATGGTCAATGTTTGAGCCCCAAAGAAGTTGCAAACACAATCTTGCCTGTCACATCCTAAAAAAATAGTATTTGATAATTTGATCCTTATTATTTCAAGTCAGTTCAGTCACTCAGTCGTGTCCGACTCTTTGCGACCCCATGAATCGCAGCACGCCAGGCCTCCCTGTCCATCACCAACTCCCAGAGTTTACTCAAACTCATGTCCATCGAGTAGGTGATGCCATCCAGCCATCTCATCCTCTGTTGTCCCCTTCTCCTCCTGCCCCCAATCCCTCCCAGCACCAGGGCATTTTCCAATGAATCAACTCTTTGCATGAGGTGGCCAAAGTATTGGAGTTTCAGCTTCAACATCATTCCTTCCAATGAACACCCAGGACTGATCTTTAGGATGGACTGGTTGGATCTCCCTGCAGTTCAAGGGACTCTCAAGAGTCTTCTGCAACACCACAGTTCAAAAGCATTAATTCTTCAGCACTCAGCTTTCTTCACAGTCCAATTCTCACATCCATACATGACCACTGGAAAAACCATGGCCTTGACTAGATGGACCTTTGTTGACAAAGTTAATGTCTCTGCTTTTTAATATGCTGTCTGGGTTGGTCATAACTTTCCTTCCAAGAAGTAAGCATCTTTTAATTTCATGGCTGCAATCACCATCTGCAGTGACTTTGAAGCCCCCCCAAAATAAAGTCAGCCACTGTTTCCACTGTTTCTCCATCTATTTCTCATGAAGTGATGGGACCAGATGCCATGATCTTAGTTTTCTGAAAGTTTATTATTTCAAAGACAATGCTAAATGCACAGTTTTTGGAGTTAGAAGTGCCTGCATTTGAATTCTGCTTCAGTCCTTCAGTTGCTGGGTGACCTTGTACAAGTTATTAGATCTCTATGTTTTTTCATCTTTAATCATAATAATAGTTACTGTTCAGAGGGTATACAACTAAACTGTTCAGTTTCATACTTACTATAGAACCAATATAGAATGTCCAGTATGGTGGCCCAGGGGGTAAAAAATTTGCCTGTAATGTAGAAGATCCGAGTTCTATCCCTGAGTTGGGCAGATCCCCTGGAGAACGGCATGGCCACCCACACTAGTACTCTGGCCTGGACAATTCCATGGACATAGAAGCCTGGCGGGCTATAGTCCATGGGATCACAAAGGGTCGGATACAACTGAGTGACTAGCTCTCACACAGAGTCAATGCTCAGCATATGGTAGCAATTGCTTATCTTGGCTATTTATCTATTTATTTTTTTCTAGACTATTCCATAATTGTCCCCAGATTTTTTTCCTTCATTGTTCCAGGAGATGCTCTATTTCATAACAGCCAGAACATTTTCATAACCCATGAAATGCTTTAAAAACATTCATTGCTTCCAATTAAATTATTGGAATATTAAGTAAATTGTTGATTCTTTATAGGAAATGATGAAAACAAGTAAGACAAGTGGCAACAATATATTACAAGCATACAAATTAGAATTTTAAACTTATTAACTGTTTATAAATATTTCTTAAGTTCCTGTTATGAAACTAGAAAACTAGGCTATTGCATAAAATTATTATAAAACATAATTATGTTAGATAAAATCATCAGAGTAATAATGGACTTTTTAAAAACATATTTAAACGCATTTACTCTTTGATTTAATGAATTACAATTAGCTTGGTTAGGGTTATATTTTAAGGAGTGGAAAAAGTTAAGGAGTTGAAAAATCTCTTTTTCTCTCCCTCTCATCCCTGTTGGAGCTGAGTACTTGGCTGGTGGAGCTGTATGTGATTAGGATATTTGTTATATGGTGGGGAAGTTTTGAGTAAATATGTAAAATGGCTGAAGATAAAGTCATGTTTCTTAGGAAAGGAAGAGGAGTTACACAATTGCGCGAGTCAAAAACAGAGGTAAAAATAAACCATGTCTTCTTGAATTTGAATTGAAGATATCCAAAAGAAATCATGGTTTTAGATGGACCTATCAAGATCTATACAGATGTAAATATGTAGATATATGTGTGTGTATGTGCAGAGGTATGCATTTAGGATATATATTTTCTTCCTCTGTCAACTTGAAGAATTTAGAAGCAATGAAACCTCTGTAACAAAGTTCTAATGTATAACATAAGGAACTATAGTCAAAAAAAAAAAAAAAGGAACTATAGTCAATATCCTGTAATAACATAATGAAAAGGATATGAAAAGAATATGTATATGTATGTAAATACATACATGTATGCAATAAATATATATGTGAGTGTAACTGAGTCACTATGCTGTACACCAGAAATTAACATAACATTATATATCAACCAAATGTCAATTAAAAAAAAATAAGCCCCCTATAGCAATGATCACTGTTAACATCTAGCTCTCTTTTTTATTTTTTCCATTTATTTTTATTCGTTGGAGGCTAATTACTTTACAATATTGTAGTGGTTTTTGCCATACATTGACATGAATCAGCCATGGATTTACATGTGTTCCCCATCCCGATCCCCCCTCCCACCTCCCTCCCCATCCCATCCCTCTGGGTCTTCCCAGTGCACCAGCCCTGAGCACCTGTCTCATGCATCCAGCCTGGGTTGGTGGTCTGTTTCACACTTGATAGTATACTTGTATCAGTGCTGTTCTCTCAGAACATCCCACCCTCACATTCTCCTACAGAGTCTAAAAGTCTGTTCTGTAAATCTGTGTCTCTTTTTCTGTTTTGCATATTGGGTTATCGCTACCATCTTTTTAAATTCCATATATATGCATTAGTATACTGTATTGGTCTTTCTCTTTCTGACTTACTTCACTCTGTATAATGGGCTCCAGTTTCATCCATCTCATTAGAACTGATTCAAATGAATTCTTTTTAATGGCTGAGTAATATTCCATGGTGTATATGTACCACAGCTTCCTTATCCATTCGTCTGCTGATGGGCATCTAGGTTGCTTCCATGTCCTGGCTATTATAAACAGTGCTGCGATGAACACTGGGGTGCACGTGTCTCTTTCAGATCTAGTTTCCTCGGTGTGTATGCCCAGGAGTGGGATTGCTGTAGCCCTCTTATTTTTAAAAGATGTTCTCCCATTTGGCACAGTGATAAAGAATCTGCCAGCCAATGCAGGAGACACAAGAGATGCAAGTCTGATCCCTGCAGTAGGAAATGGCAACACGATCTAGTATTCATGCCTGGAAAGTTCCATAAGCAGAGGAGCCTGGTGCTCTATAGTCCATGGGGCTGCAGAGTTGGACATGAATGAGCAAACACACACACACACTCCACTAAGATAAACCAAGACTCTTTGGAGAACCAGCCATACCAGAACTAGAGAGGGAGAGAGAGTCGCAGAAGTTAAGGAACTGCTCTCACAAAAATTACATTGAAAAGACATAAAAATGAGCTTGAGGAGAATGCTGCTGACCAAATTTGAGACCCTTTAAGTGTCAAAATAAAGTAAGATAGTAACATATGATAACTCTCTGGATAAAATAAGAATCTCTAAAGTCACACCAATATACATTTAAAAAGGAGAAAATATATAAATAAATGTTTAAAAGAAGGGAAATCTTTCCTTAATGGTGGAACACCAATGAATACATACAACTTATGGCAAAATTCAGTCCAGTTCATTTCAGTCCCTCAGTCGTATCTGACTCTTTGGGACCCCATGAATCACAGCACGCCAGACCTCCCTGTCCATCACAAACTCTCAGAGTTTACTCAAACTCATGTCCATTTAGTTGATGATACCATCCAGCCATCTCATCCTCTGTCATCCCCTTCTCCTCCTGCCCCCAATCCCTCCCAGCAACAGGGTCTTTTCCAATGAGTCGACTCTTCGCATGAGGTGGCCGAAGTATTGGAGTTTCAGCTTCAGCATCAGTTCTTCCAGTGAACATCTAAGACTAATCTCCTTTAGGATGGACTGGTTGGATCTCCTTGCAGTCCAAGGGACTCTCAAGAGTCTTCTCCAACACCATAGTTCAAAAGCATCAATTTTTCAGTGCTCAGCTTTCTTCACAGTCCAACTCTCACATCCATACATGACCACTGGAAAAAACATAGCCTTGATTAGATGGACCTTTGCTGACAAAGTAATGTCTCTGCTTTTTAATATGCTATCTAGGTTGGTCATAACTTTCCTTCCAAGGAGTAAACATCTAATAATTTCATGGCTGCAGTCACCATCTGCAGTGATTTTGGAGCCCCAAAAAATAAAGTCTGACACTGTTTCCACTGTTTCCCCATCTATTTCCCATGAAGTGATGGGACCAGATGCCATGATCTTAGTTTTCTGAATGTTGAGCTTTCAGCCAACTTTTTCACTCTCCTCTTTCACTTTCATCAAGAGGCTTTTTAGTTCCTCTTCACTTTCTGCCATAAGGCTGGTGTCATATGCATATCTGAGGTTATCAAATGGCAAAATTAGGGAAATGCTATTTGGAAATGATCACAGTAATAATTGCTTCAGGCAAGTAAAAATGAGTGCTAAACCAAGGGAGTAAAAATTTTATGAAGAAACATATGCTTTTTTCCTCACAAAATAATTATCAATTACTTATTAGTTATTAAGTACAAAATAATTATTAACTTTATAGTGGAGAAACTTTATAGACACTATCTGTCTCTGGAGAGAAAAGTTAACATCATCAAGTACAGGACAAATTAGTGTCATGTGTCTCTTATGTGATACACTGAAAAGAACTCAGTAACACCTCGGTGATTTTCCTGATAAAATGCATTATCTGAAGATAACTCTGAGGAAACATCACATCAACCTGAATTGAGGGACATTGTATAAAGTGGTTGACCTGTACATTTTTAAAATGTGAAGATAACAAATGAGAAGGAAAGAGTGGAAAAAATTGAATAAAACTAAAGAGATATCTCATCCAGGTACAACATGTGATATTGAATGAGCTCTTGGACCTAAGGGGGAAAAAATGAATAAGTATGAATAAACTCTGAATTTGATTGTTAATATAATTTTGTTAATTTCCTGATTTTATTCTTCCATTGTTATCAGGAAGGTGTCATTTTATGGAATAATCATTCAATTATGAAGGGATAATGGAGAATCATTTTAGCAAGTGACCCTCAAATGGTTCAGAAAAACATTAGGTATAAATACAGATAAGGGGCTTTCTAGGTGGCACTAGTAGTAAAGAACCTGCCTGCCAATGCAGGAGATGTTAAAGGTGTGGGTTTAACCCCTGGGTCGGGAAGATCCCCTGGAGGAGGGCATGGCAACCCACTCCAGTATTCTTGCCTGGAGAATCCTAGGGACAGGGGAGCCTGGCAGGCTACAGTCCATAGGGTCACAAAGAGTCAGACATGACTGAAGCAACTTAGCACATATGCACCTAAATATAGATGGGAAATGATAAGATAAAATGTGATAAAATCTTACAATTGAGAAATCTGATGAAATGGCATGTAGAAATTCTTTTTTCCTATTCTAATGTTTTATTTTATTTTTTTTTTTAATAGAGTTTATTTTCTGGGACAGTTTTAGGTTCACAGCAAAACTGGACAGAAAGTACAGAGAATTTCCATATACTCCCTGCCACACAGAGGGCAGAACCTTCAATATCAACATCACTCATCAGAGGGGTGAATTTTTTATAACGACGAATCTACATAGATATATTGGTATCATTCAAAGTCCAGACTTTACGCTGAATTTACCTTATGTTATATTTGATTTTGGTGTTGTCTTCCATGAGTTTTGACCAATGTATGACATGTATTTGACATGACTGAGTGACTAACACACACATAGGCACATGACATGTATCTACCATAATACTATCGTAAAGAATAGATTCATTGATCTAAAAATTTTCTCTTCTTTCTCTATACATGCCTTCATTCCTCCAAGTTTCTGGCAATCATTTTTGCTGTTGTCACAGTATTGTTTTTTTCCCCCCACAATGTCATATAACTGGAATCATATAGTTTGTAACCCTTTCAAATTTACACTTAGTTATATGCATTTAAGTTTCCTCCATGCTTTTTTCATGGCTTGCTAGCGCATTTCCTTTTAGAATAATACTCCATTGTCTGAATATGCCATAATTCGCTCATCATTCACTTATTGAAAAACATCTTGATTTCCTCCAAGTTTTGCTGATTTTGAATAAAGCTACTATGAACATTTGTATGCTCCCTTTGTACCAACACAAATTTTCAACCCCTGAGGTAAATACCAAAGATCTTGATATGATAAGAGAATGTTTAGTCTTATAAAAATCTGGCAAACTGTCTCCAAAGTGGTTGTTTCTTATGACCTTTTAATAAATTTTATTTTATTTCTAAATAAAAAGTTAAAACCCCAAACAAAAGGAGGGAAGTAGGCAAATAAGTTATTAAAATGTGATCAGTGTCATGAGGTAAACACACACAAAACCACATGGCAGTAGGTATCTACTACAGAGGGATGTTAAATAAAACAGGAAGAAGTAGCAATAATGTTGAGTTCTGAGATATGAGGAGTTTAGTCTTGCAAAGGGTGGAGGAGTCACAGATAGACAGCCTAGTGTATGCCAAGAACCCGAGGCAGGAGAAAGTTTAGCATATTAGAGACGTGGAAGAAGATTTAGTGTAGCCAGAGCCTGAACAAAACTGAAATTGGAGAAAACAGGGAAAGTAAGGAATCGAGCACAATTAATGGAGATATCTAGCAAACAATCCAGAGACAGAGCCTGGAACTTCCTTCATTGCCACCTTTGTTTGGCGTCTCCCTGTTCCCTTGCTTGCTTCTCCCATTGTTGTTATTGTTGTTCAGTCACTAACTCATGTCTAAGCTATAGTCCCTCATGCTCCTGTTCATGGGCTTTCCTAGGCAAGAGGACTGGAGTGGGTTGCCATTTCTTTCTCCAAGGAATCTTCCCGACCCAGGTATCAAACCTGGGCCTCCTGAATCATAGGCAGGTTCTTTACCACTAAGCCACTTTTTCTTCTAAATATCTCCCTAATAAACCATTTACACACTAATCCTTGGCTCAAAGTAAGATTTGGGGAGACTACCAAGTCAAACTCTAAAAAAATATAGACAACTGTGATGCAGTGTTGTTTTTGAGGTATCATTATTAAGTGCCAGAAAACATTACATGATGAATAAATCATAGACTTCTTAATGTGAACTCCATTGTAAGCTGGCTAAAAGAAACAGTCATTCAGTTTTACAACTGAGAGATGCACTGTTGAAATCATCTAATGCAAGCTTCTCATTTTACCAATAAACTGAGGCTTAAGCAATGTGGGAATTCCTATCAAGAGTTGTCAAAAGGTCACATTTTATGACCCTCTAATCTCATTTTTACAGAATATAGCTTAAGTAAGTAGTCATAAACTCAATGATTTATGTATAGAGATTTCCATCTGACTATTATATATAACAGTAAAAAAAATTGGAAGCAATCTAAATGTCCAAAATAAGAGAAAGGAAAAATACAATACAGAATATGTGTTAGCATATTTATTCATATAATAAAAATGGGACTCTAAAAGAATGTTTGAGAGATGTGAAAAGGCTCACAAGTTTAAGTGGAAGGAAAGGGTATAAACAGGCACATTCATTAGAAGGAAAGAATGGAAGGAATATATCAAAATATTAATAGCAGTTATCTCTGGGTAGGTGATTTATATTTTCTTTTTATACCATTATTCATTTTCAAAATTTGCCAGAATAAACATATATTACTTTTATCAGCATTTATTTTTTTTAAAAAACAGGAATATAAATTTAGTCTTACAGAATTGAAATGACATGTTCCAAGGTTGGACATATCACTGCAGGGCTGAAGATCCAAGAATCTTGATTCTTAGTCTTGAAAATATATTATCATTATTATTCTTTTTTAATGCATCAGAGAAGTTCCAAAAGTGAATTATTTGCTTCACTGATGTTTAGTAACTTTGTTTTGGAAAAGGAATAGTTCTTTTCTTCTCTAAATCATAGTTTTAAGAGCCTATGTTACTTAAGTAAGTATATACGCATTGCTTCGTAGAGATGGACAAGGAGTAAGACTGTGGTTGTCTCTGTCAAAGTGTTTTTCAGAGACATTCTCTGGGAAGGAGGTAGATATGTTAAAACACAGGTCAGGAAAGTGTCAGTTGCTCATTCGTGTCTGAATCTTTGCGATCCCATGGACTGTAGCCCGCCAGGTTCCTCTGTCCATGGAACTCTCCAGACAAGAAAACTGGAGTAGGTTGCCATGCCCTTCCCCAGGAGATCATTCTGACCCAGGGATCCAACCTGGGTCTCCTGCATTATAGGCAGATTCTTTACCATCTGAGTCATCAGGGAAGCAGAGATCAAGAAGTTAATGATAAGAAATTAAATATTTTTGGTTTATGTATTACAATCCTTTCAACCAAGTTTTCCCCTAACATTTATGAATCTCAACGTACAAATGAGAGCATACTAGCATATGTCTTAATATTTAAAAGTTATTAAATCAAGACAATAAGTATCACACCTTGACTTATACACCTTCATACTTGAGAAATATTTTGAAACATTGGATAGCTCATGATTTTGTTGTATAGAGCATGCCATCTTTGTTCCATAATTGCAAAACATTTTAATTTATAGATTTATAAGTAGTATTTAAGTGACCTAACCAGTTAATCATTTCATTTTAAAATTATCTTCTGAAAAAAATATAAATAAAATAAAATTACCTTCTGATTTTCCGTTTGCAGACTCACTTAATTTCAGTGTTTGCCCACTTACAAATTTTATCAAGTACATTTTGGCACAAATATCATAAAATAATAGGAAAAAGATCATATTTTCATCATAAAATGTTCATTAAAGTTTCATCAAGAAGATTAAGGCATGCTGCCTCTTTTAACAAAATGGGATGGTCAGGGCAAAATACCACATGATGAAGTTTTTCCTGTTGAATGACTACCTAAAAAAATGACATGTTTTATTTTTGTTTTTATAACTATTTTCACACGTCAATTGTTGAGTTTGAAAAAAATCATGCAGGTTATCATCGTTGAAAGGGATGTAATCTGAAATTTCACTTAAATAATCAGTTTCACCATCCTTAGAGTCTAGAGCCAGTAATGCCTTTTGTATTCACTTTAAGATTAAGCTAATTACTGTAAAATGTCTTCTACTGATAATTGTACCATTCTTTGACTTTAAGAACAGAAAATATCAAATTGTGAGTTTTGTGTTCAAAGAAAGTTGAGAAACAGACCATAAATACGTGAGGCTTCCAATCCTTTTTTATGGCTTCTTGAAATCAGTTGCAATACTTTAGCCTGCAACAACACAAAAAAATGTTGAGTTGGTGATAATTCGTTTCATCATTGTGTGATTCCACTAAGAAACAGCATCATTCTGCTTTCTTATTGTATTATAAGTCTATGTTAACACAACAGGGAATAATTTATGAGTAATGATTAAATAATAACAATAATGATTAACAGTTTAAATAGCAAATAAGACAATAAATAGAAAAATGGTTCAACATATAGAAATAATATCACTAAGATCCCATAATATATCAGATTTATACAGGGTGTAATGAATCTTTATGGTAATTGCAAGGTAGATTTAATTTAATTTTATTCTCTTAAAAATAAGTGATCATTATTCTTTCAAAGACCTATAGAAAAAAGTAAAGTTCATGTAATTTCTATTTTTACAAAGAGTTAAAGCTCATCAAAAAATAAAAATGAAAATTGGGATCAATAAATCTTAATGTTATTGAGGATTCATAGAGACATGATTTCAACTGATTTGCAGCTGCAGAATAAGATATAGAGACTTTGCTGGAAAACATAATATGAGAGTTGGTGTCTGTAACTAATGACTCAAAACTGAATCTGACTTACACTGATGAATAAGAATTTTTTAAAAAATTTTAAAAGCTGTCTAACTTCCTTGAGCATTTTGAACTTGTCATATGTATTTTTAAATCACATGTTTAAAGAGTTTGAAATTATGCAATTTCTAGAATTTGTCAATAATGACATTTCAAATAAAATGTTACATAATTCTTAAAAATGGAACCCTAATTTGATTCCTTTTCTCTCCTCTCAGAAATATAAAAAAATTATCCTTAAAATTTAGAAGTGTTACCTCTCTATCTTCTTTATTAAAAGGCTTTTCCTTCCATTTCCCACACATATTTAGTATTAACTTTGTGTTTAAAAATCTTTTATTAATGTTCTTTTTCTGCTTCCCTGCAGTATATATATAATTAAATTTGTTTTAATAGTAGTTACCATTTTCTCCAAGTGTTATTTTATTTCCTTCTGCATAGAGTAAAATCTAAAGAAGTTACTATTAGTAACAAATTGATTAAAATAACAAATATATATTTTCACAAACAAAAAATACAATTAAAATTTTGTTGTGATGATTTTCATAATGATATGGATGGGTTTGGGGTTTATGTTATCTTGATTAAAGCTACAGTGAAATATTTTTGGTGGGAAAAAAAAGTTTGAATTCAAACACTTTTCAAAATATATCCTGTAAGTATTTCCATTTATTCGGAGCAAAAGAAATAATATCACTAAGAGTGATAGTTTATATATCACTAAATATCACTAAAAGAGAAGAGTGATACTTTATAAGCAGCCTTGATGTATTTAGAGCTGTGCCTTCTAAGGCTGATTTAATAAAGTGTTTGATGTTAGCTCTGATACCAGTCATTTTCTACAGAGAAACTAATATTTGCTTGTGGCTCAACTTATATTTTTTATATGTGGAACTACAATAAACCAAAGTTTACAGCATGAATATTGCACAGTGGATATTGGCAGATCTGTCTTAAACTTACACTGCTATATTAATGGGCCAGAAAGTATTACCTGAAAAATGGACGATAAGCTGTTAACTTTACATACACCCCTATTTTTGAATGATTTATATTTTCATATCCATTTCTACATTATAATATTTAATGATATGTTCTTTAATATGTTACTAATTCCTTTTTAAATTTTATTTAAAGAGAAATCAGTTATTCTTATTAAAAGTACAGATTTTTTAAATGTTGATCAATATGATTATCTTTGTGATTTCTAGTGAAGAGAGAAACAGAAAATTCAGCTATCAGCTATGTCTAAAATGATTTTTAACAGCAATGTTTTTTTTTTAATCTACTAAGATTGCTGGGAAATTTATTTTATTAGAACTTACTTTCTTTAAAGTATTGCGCTTTCATTTAAAATGAAAACTTTTTAATGTGATATTAAAATTTTTGAAATAGAACACATTCTTAAATTTGACATGATATTAAATTTTATTTTTTTGAAATGTAAACATGTCTATATCTTTCCATATTTCTTTACATTATTGAGTATATACATTGATGTGAAATTTCAGAATTAAATACAATTTTATAGTTTTTAACATATTTATTAGCCAAATCTACTATTATAGCTTACTAGACAGAATAAGGACTCTGTGTCTTGGAACATGTGGATATGTCACCAACATAACAAAGAGACTTCACAGATATGATTAAGGTTACAGATCTTAAAATGGCAAAATTACCCTGGATTATCCTTGTGAGCCCATTTTAATTATATGAGTAACTAGAAAGCAGTAAACTTTGCCTATTGTGGTCAGACATTGATGCCACAACAGAAAATGGATTAGAGAGAGGTGATGTGGGAACCACTGGACCTATACTCTTGCTAGCTTTGAAGATAAAGACAGAAGACTGAAAACCAAGAAATGCAGGCAGATTTTAGAGGCTGGAAAGAGCACAGAAATGGAATGTCCCCCTAAAGTCTCCAGGAAGAAATGCATTCTACCTAAACCTTGATTCTTGTCCTCTTAGACTATGTCACATTCCTGACTCCAGAACTTTAAGATAGTATATATGTGCTGTTTTAAGCCACTAAATTTGTGGTAATTTGTTACAACAATAATAGAAAAGTGACACATTCACTATTTTGGTTCAATGATATAAGACATTTATTTCATCTGTTATCCATTAAAATCTGTTATCCCTCCCCCAGCAAAGTATACAAGAGCAGCAATACTTCTTTTTTTTGGACACGTCTTTCATTGACCAGGGTCACATTTCTTTGTTCTCAATAATTTCCTTATGAATTTTCTAATCTTCTTACTAATAGCAATATAGAGTCCTTCGACCAAATAAAACATTATCGATATCTTAATAGCATGTATTTGGTAGCAATACAATTCCATTCATAATGATATCAGCAACAGAAATCAACAACTTATTATTTCAGCATCTGAGAGAAATCAAATCAAGGTGTGTGTTAGAAAGTAAAATATGCTTGTAGGTTATTCTAAATTCTTTACATTTATGGTGAAGCTTTGCAAACGTGTTTCTAAATCAAATTTCACTTAATAGAAGCAATTGTGAAAACACAGACTAAAACTTTAACATTTTAGAGATTTAATCCTCTTTAATACTTTTTTTACTCAGAATTATCATCACTTATTTTCCATAAAATCTCAAAAGTAATACAATAATCTAAATATAATGATCTCATCAAAGATGAAAGATGTTTAACAAATATAACTTTGTATTTTTATATATTTCTGTGTAAAAAATCCATCCCAAAATTTAGAGACTGAAATGGTAACCACTTATTATTTAATCTGTGGGTCAGAAATATGGGTACCACTTAGTGGGGTACCTCTGTGGGGTTCAAGGTCTCCTATGGGGTTGTTGGCAGGGTGTTACCCAGAGCTGTAGTGTTATCTCAGGTCATGATGAGGTGAAACATCTGCTGTCAGGCAGATGTTGCTTGCAGGGTTCAGTTCCTCCTGGACTATTAGACTAACATCTCAGTTCTTCCCCATCATGCAGAAGCCTCTGAATAGGGTTCTTTACAACATGGTAGCTTCTCCCAGTGAGAGCAATCCAAAGAGAGAAAGCATGACAGCGTCAAAAATGGAAGTCACGATTTTTGTGATCTAAACTTCAATGCCTTGTCCCACCCCTCCTCTGTATCCTCTTCTTTTGATGCAAATCACTGAATCTAGCTTATATTCAAAGAGGAGGTTAAATAAAAACATGGATGCTATGAGGTAGGAACCACTGGGTGCTATCTTAAAGGCTGCCTACCACACGAGCTGTTTAGAGTCAATGCTCTTGTTAATTATTTTTAATGAAAAAAGATATTCCTATTCAAAGGGTATATAGTCAGTTTTCTTCATTGTTTTATGAGGAATGAGAAAATTTAGCAGTTGATAGGGGAAGTCAATGTATATGGCAAATGTAGAAATGCACTCTTATTCAAAACCATACATGATGATGGGGATTATAGTAAAGTACTTTCAAAAGTGAACTATTCCTGAAGTAAAGTTCATGTGTCATACAGTGAATTAAACTTAGCCTGTCTATTACTTTCCTGGGGCTGCCATAAGAAAATATTATAAACTGGGTGACAGAAACATTAGAAATGTATTGTCTCACAATTCTGAAAACTAGAAGTCTGAAATCTAGGTGTCAGCGGAGATAGCTCCTTCGGAGATCAGCCTTGGGTGTTCATTGGAAGGACTGATGCTGAAGCTGAAACTCCAATACTTTGGCCACCTCATGCAAAGAGTTGACTCATTGGAAAAGACCCTGATGCTGGCAGAGATTGAGGGCAGGAGGAGAAGGGGATGACAGAGGATAAGATGGCAGGATGGCATCACTGACTCGATGGGCATGAGTTTGAGTCAACTCCGGGGGTTGGTGATGGACAGGGAGGCCTGGCGTGCTGCGATTCATGGGGTCGCAAAGAGTCGGACACGACTGAGTGACTGAACTGAACTGAACTGAAGGGCTGTGAGAGAGATTGGGTTTCAGCTCTTTCTCCTAGCTTTTGGTGGCCTCAGGCTTTCCTTGACTTGTAGATGGCATTCTCCCTCTCATTGTTCCCATCATCTTCCCTCATATGTTTGTCTCTGTTTTCCCTTTTAGAACGACACCTGTTATATTGGATTACAGCCCATCCTATGATCCCACTTTAACTTGACTTACTTCTGTAAAAAATTATCTCCAAATAGGGTCACATTCTGAGGTCCTGTGGACTGGGACATCAACATACCTTCTTGGGGGAGACAAAGATAACATCCTGTGTTACATATTTTTATTATCTTTCCTAAACCAGGAGGTAAATATGTTTCAAGCAGGTATGTCATGCTTCACACTGTTCTATGTGGGGACCCCAGATGGTCAAACTCTGTATTCTGTGACCGCTGCAGAGAAACAAAAGCTGGGGGAAAAATGGTGAAAGATGGCAATTTCTTGCAGAAATGCTAGAAAACCAAACTCTTGGTTCAGGAATTAGCACACAAGTCTGCTCATTACCTCTGACTCAAGGAATGGTTTGTGGTTACTGCAGTTTTGCTAAAATCCAGTAGGTTGTGCTATAAAGGTGATAACGAATAAGGATGGCTGACTTATAATCAAGAGAATAAAAAAGTTGTGACGGTGTTCTTTTTTATGTAATAGCACCAAAACTGACTCTTCTTATGGGAAGCATGCTAGATTTGTTATTTTTTTTAAATTATCTTGCTTTAGTATAATGCTGCCACAATGTCTTTATCAGGGAAATAACCATTTCTATTTCCATTGTAAAAATATGAAATGCAATATGGCAGTTACCTGATAGGGAAAACTTATTATGCTTCTCTGTGGCACACCCAAGTAAAATCTAGATTTGTCTTTTAGAAATATTATAGGACTGTTTCAGAGTTTTCTTTTGTTGTAATGGTTACTCTTTGAAGGTAGATGATTTATTTTGTTTCTACAGTGAAACTGAACTGTATATCAGTAGAATTGTTGGGTCATGCAGTGGCTGTATGTTTCACATTTTGAGAAACTGCCAGGTTATTTTCCAAAGTAGCAGGAAATGTACAAGGATGTCTAAATTTTCTACTTCCTCATAAACACATTTTATTTCATATCTTTTTTTTTTTATTTTAGTCATCCTAGTGGGTGTAAAGTATCACTTTATAATTTTGATTGCATTCCAGTAATGACTAATAATGCTAAGCATATTTTCATGTATATATTGGCTGTCTGGATAACTTGTTTGGGGAAATATCCATATAGATCATTTTCCCATTCTTTAATGGGTTTCCCAGGTGGTTCAATGGTAAAGAATCTGCCTGTAATGCAGGAGACACAGGTTCGCTCCCTGGGTCAGGCAGTTCCCCCGGAGAAGGAAATGACAACCCACTTCAATATTCTTGCCTGGAAAATGCTATGGACCCAGGAGCCTGGTGGGCT
The DNA here is from genome assembly GCF_019320065.1 of Cervus canadensis. Lineage (NCBI taxonomy): Eukaryota > Metazoa > Chordata > Mammalia > Artiodactyla > Cervidae > Cervus > Cervus canadensis. Next base: position 14,819,676 of record NC_057404.1, on the reverse strand, counting down.
ACAATCCATAGGTTTGCAAAAGAGTCAGAGGCTACTTGGAGACTTAATAACAACAACCCATTCTTTAACGGAGTCAATTGTCTTTTTATTATTGAGTTGTAATGTATTGGGGATACTAGAAACTGTATGTCTTGGTACTAGACAAGCAAATGTATGATTTGCAAATATGTTATCTTCATTCACTGGGCTTCCCTGATTGCTCAGCTGGTAAAGAATCCACCTGCAAAGTGTGAGACCTGGGTTCCATTCTCTGGGTTGGGAAGATCTTCTGGAGAAGGGAAAGGTTACCCAGTTGAAAGTGAAAGTTGCTCAGTCCTGTCCAACTTTGCGACTGCATGAACTATACAGTCCATGGAATTCTCCAGACCAGAATACTGTACTTCTCCAGGGTATCTTCCCAACTCAAGGCTTGAATCCAGGTCCTCTGCATTTCAGTTGGATTCTTTACCAGCTGAACCAGAAGGGAGGCCCAAAACTGCTGGAGTAGGTAGCCTGTCCCTTCTCCAGTGGATCTTCCCAACCTAGGAATCAAACTGGGGTCTCCTGCATCGCAAGTGGATTCTTTACCAGCCGAGCCACAAGTATTCTGGCCTGGAGAATTCCATGGACTGTATAGTCCATGAGGTTGTAAAGAGGGGCACAACTGAGCAACTTTCACTTTCAACTTTTATCCTTATACACTATTATACTGTTTTCTTTATGCTAGCTCTATAGTAAGTTTTGAACTCAGGAAATATATTTTAACTTTGTTTTTTTAAACAATTTTTTTTTTCAAAATTGCTTCAACTATTCTGAGTTCCTTATATTTCTACATGAATTAGAATATCAACTTTTCAATTTCTAAAACCAAAACCAAAACAAACAAACAAACAAAAAACCCTGTAATTTTGATAGGGGTAAAGTCTTCCAGCTGATGTCTACAGGATGTGATTTCATCTATTTAGATCTTCTGTAATTTCTTTCAATAATTTTTTTGTAGTGTTTAATGCACACGTCTTGTACCTTTTTTGATGCTATTGTAAGTGGAATTTAAAAATATTTCACTTGGGATTGTTCATTGCTAGTGTATATAAATTAAGCTGAGTTTTGTGTCCTCTTAGCAAATAGCTGACTGGTGACTTAGACATATTTTAGAAACACTGAATGCTTAAAACTAGTCTAAAACTCAGTCATTCATGTTTCATAATTAACTGGAGAGAAAACTATTCTCCTGCATTACTATTATCCCATATAAGAGATGCATTATAAAATGTCCTAGTGACATTGAAATATATATTTTTATATTTTTGTGTAATTTAGACAATGACCCTAATAACTGATCTATAGCAACATTAAAATAGGTATGCCTAATATATCTGTGCTGCTCCTCTGTTGTTTGAAAAACCTTTTTATCCTTGGACTTTGACAATCCACAGCAAGACCAAGTGTTGACTTCCTCCTTCTTGCGTCTGTGTTTTAGCAATCTGTGTCCTGAAACTACACTTCAAAGAAGCTCTCTTCATCCTACTTGGACTCTGATATCCATGCTGGCTTTCTCCCCACCTAGATGCCCTTTTCGTTTAACTCAATGCCACCCTGACTTGAGCACTCCCACTCTAAATAAATACTTTACTCACAATCCTGCTCACGCTCAGATTCTGGTGTCTTGTACTCAGGGTCCCTGTTGTTCAATTCTGATATCCAACACCAGGCATCTCTCCTAAATGACTGCATTCCTCACACTGCCTAGGCTTTAACACCTAGCACTGGGCCATCCTGGCCCTTCTTTCACCATCAACCCCAGTGCAGACACCTGACGTGGTTGGAACCATTTAATAATAAATGCTAATCCATAGACTATCATCTCTTATTCTCTCTTTCTCTCTCTCTCTGTACATTGAATATTAATGAAAACAGAAAAATAGCTAATTTTATAAGAGGAGTTAGAGAATCTGGAATCAAGGAATATTATTCACTTTTCAAGTTAGAGTGATAACTAGATGAAAAAAGAAGAAGTCATATGTGATCTTAAGAATAGTAAGTGCCTTAACACTGTACAAAAGTTTCAAATAATCTCAGTTAGATTTAGAAAGCATATATATCTTATCTAAACCATTATTGGGCATACAATTTCCCTGAGAATATTCCCAGAAAATAGTTGTACAGATATTTTTTGGAACAATTCTAGGTGTGAAAATTTACTATTACAGCATTCACTTATAGAATCTAATTTAATGTTCTGTAATTAAAAATAAGCTGTAAACTTTATAACAATTATTCAGGTATTTATTCCTTCTTTGGGTCCTTCATTCTTCAACAACATATTTTTTTGAGGAGTTATTAAGTGAAAACGATCCTTCCATAATGGTTTAAAACTAGACAAAAATTCCTGTTTCACAGAGCTGACACTCTAATTAGGTAGAAAAACAAGATTAATAATGAAAATATAAGATATAATGGCTAGTTATAATTTCTTTGGAGGAGAATAAAGCAATGAAAAGACATATGGAGTGTCAGCAAGCACTGGTGGTAATCCAGGTCAATTTTTTTTTTTCTTTAAATAGTGTAGCAGGCTGAGTAATCATCCACTTAGATATTAAATCTTAATCAATAGGATTTGTAAAAGTTAGACTTTGTAAATATGATCAAAGATCTTGAGATAGCAAGATTATTCTGGATTAGGCTTAAATGAATTTAAAATAGCCAAGTAAAAGGAAGAAGAAAGGAATGTGAAGTTGAGACAGAGAAAATTTTGAATATTGGATGTTTGTGGCCACAAACCAAAGAATGTTGGCAGCCACCATAAGTTTGAAAAAACAAGGCTTGGATTCCCCCTAGATACTCCAGCAGGAATGTAACCCTGCCAAACCTTGATTTTGGTCCAGTGACACTATGGATTTTTGGGTCTCCAGAATTGTGAGGGAACACATTTTTATTGATTTAATCCATCTAGTTTGTGGTAATTTGTTACAGCAATTACAGGAAACTAATGCTAATGGCATCTGGGAAAGGACTCTGAGGAGATATTTGGGTAAAGATATGATGATATGAAAGGCTGAGGGATAGAAAGACCAGAAGTTGGAGTTAAGGGCAGGTTGTGCAAGATTTTTTCAAAGACTTTAAATTTTACTCCTTAATTTGAATTTATATTCACAGGGAAGTGACATTTGAGCTGAGTCTTGAAAAAACAGTTTAAAATATTATAGGAAGAGGGAATAATATATGCAGAAAGTTGAAAGCATGAAAAATTTAAGAATACTCTAGGATATTAAAAAATTTAGTACCTTTCTGCATGAAACTATCAATTAGAAAGAGTTAAAACCAAAATATGTCCTTTGGTATATGATAATGTTAAGCCATAAAACATGTATACAGCAGTTCCTTTTCCAACTTGTAAGTCTACTACTTGCATGGAAGAAGAGTGATCTATAACCTGTACCCTGATGATTAAGTGATGTTCTTGAAAAAGTAAGGGCTCTTCTTGGCAGGAAAACTAGAAGTTATTTCATCTGATTAGGAATCATACTGCCGCTGACATCTTACCACATGTTCAACTGCATTGTGATTCATTTCCATGAGGTACCCGACTATATATATATATTATATATATTATATATATATATGTTATATATATTATATATATATGTTATATATATATATATATATTATATATATATATATATATAAGCAGCAGTTAAGAAGTTCTAAATTTAAAGTTCATAATAGTTCAATATAAAGCCAAACATACACCTATCTATCTGTTTATCCATCTATCTATCTGTGCGTGTGTGCATGCTAAGTCACTTCAGTTGTGTCCAACTCTTTGTGACTCTATAGACCGTAGCCCACCAGGCTCCTCTCCATGGGAATCTCTAGGCAAGAATACTGGAGAGGGTTGCCATGCCCTCCTCCAGGGGATCTTCACAACCCAGGGACTTAACCCACATCTCCAGAGTCTCCTACATTGGCAGGTAGGTTCTTTAACATTAGTGCCACCTGGGAAGTACCCTGTCTATCATCTACCTATATTTATCATCTATCTAGTCATTATTGTATTTCACTCTCAGTGAATAAATCAAAGTTGAATTTTGATGTTATTCATTTACTTTTTATGTTATATATATATATATATATATATATATATATATATATATAATTCATTTGAGTTCCTTATGAATGATACATATATGAAGAACAATTTTTACAAATATTTACAAGAGCTTACTATATGCCAAGCATGCTTCTGATAACATTATATGTATTATCTCATTTAATCTCTAGAGCAATAAACACTATCTCCATTTCATAGATGATGAAAGTATATTTTGTTTTCAAAATTGAAGCAGAAGATTTAGTATATTTATAACATTATTTGAAATGTATAAACTATTAGCTTGTAGTAACATAGAGTAAAAGATCACAGGGCTAAAATAAACTTATAAACCAGTTCTTATGCAGTAATAGTAGAATGCCAAATGCTCAAAACATAAGTGTAAGTCAGGAAGATGGAATTATACTGGATACTAGCATTATGTAAGCCTAGAACAAGATGGAGTGATTGTCCAATTCAAAGTTATAAGCACAAAGTAAGATCATATAGGCAGAGGCAAATAAGCTACTAAGACATTAAGACTCAGTGACTATATATAGGCAACGTAACTGATATTCCATTCAACTGCAAATTGTTGGTGCAAGATCTCCTTTCAATTGGTGGAAAATACTTCTGAGATTCTAGATATTTTCCTGGCATGAGCATTGTGGGTAAGAAAGGTAAACATACAAATGGAATAAGTGTTAATACCAGTAAGGACAAAACTCTGTCTCCTTCAAAGTGTCAAGTGTTTGATATAATCACCAAATGGCTGCCTATTTTTCTCAAGAGAAAAAATTAATTATAGAGGGCTTTGTGTTAATCTCTGTTACTGAAATCTGTAACTTCCAAGAGTTAAAAGAAAAAAATCAGCCCTTGTTATTGGGTTTACTGCATATGCACGTGTGCTTGCTAAATCACTTCAGTTATGTCCGACGCTTTGTGGTCCCATGGACTGCAGCCTACCAGGCTCCCCTGTCCATGGGATTTTCCAGGCAAGAATACTAGAGTGGGTTGCCATGCCCTCCTCCAAGGGATTTTTCCCGACCCAGGGATCGAATCTGTGTTTCTTGCATTTCAAGTGGATTCTTTACTGTTGAGCCACTAGGGAAGCTCCTTATTTCATACACATGAATGCAAAAGCTCATTTTCATGAATCCATTGTGCCAGCACAGAATGACTACCTCACGTTACTTCTCCTCCTCTACACATTAGACAATATGTACACAAATTAAGCAGTGACCACTGGAATCTACCACCAAATACTTTGAAATCATCAACAAATGGGCTTGTGATGCTTCGGTTATCTATTCTTGACTAGCACCAAACTTTACCCCAGGGTAGCCTATAAACTGGGCCCAAGTTCTTTCCTCTGCCATTTGGTTCAAAGGATCCCTTACATCCACTAGCTGTAGGTATGCATTGAAGAAGAGTCTTCAGGATAGTAGAAATGGTTGACAAGTTATCTTTTTTTTTTTTTTAACTGTTTATTTAATGTACTTTTCCCTTCTATACTTGTTCCAACCTAATCCCAAATAAATAATTTTATTGTGGTGCTGTGAATCTCCACTGTGCCCACTTAACCATAGATTTTGTGGATTTCATAATTCCCAGGTCATCATGGGCTCTTTCAATCTCATGGTCACTTGGTGTTCTAAAAGCAGCCCCTTTACCACCCAGAGACCTTAGAGTTAGATCCTGCTATGATTTTCTTTATAGCCAACATCTGACAGTGATTATATTCTTAAAATTTGCACATCTGCAAGAGTAGTATTTCATACTTTGCCTAAGTTGGCAGTATGATGACCTTCAGATCACGTCAGTTGCTCAGTCGTGTCCTATGCTTTGTGATGCCATGAACTGCAGCATGCCAGGCCTTCCTGTCCTTCATCAGCTCCTGGAGTTCACCCAAACTCATGTCCATTGAGTCAGTGATGCCATCCAACCATCTCATCCTCTGTCTTTCCCCTTCTCCTCCTGCCCTCAATCTTTCCCAGCATCACTGTTTTTTCCAATGAATCAGCTCTTCACATCAGGTGGCCAAAGTATTGGAGTTTCAGCTTCAATATCAGTCCTTCCAGTGAAAACCCAGGACTGATCTCCTTTAGGATGGACTGATTGGATCTCCTTGCAGTCCAAGGGACTCTCAAGAGTCTTCTCCAACACCACAGTTCAAAAGCATCAATTCTTCAGTGCTCAGCTTTCTTTATAGTCCAACTCTCACATCCATACATGACTGCTGGAAAAACCATAGCCTTGACTAGATGGACCTTTGTTGACAAAGTAATGTCTCTGCTTTTTAATATGCTGTCTGGGTTGTTCATAACTTTTCTTCCAAGGAGTAAGTGTCTTTTAATTTCATGGCTGCAATCACCATCTAAAGTGATTTTTGAGCCCATAAAAATAAAGTCAGCCACTGTTTCCACTATTTCCCCATCTATTTGCCATGAAGTGATGGGACTGGATGTGACTTTAGCTTATAATTTTCCTCTTATGAAGTTTCTACTTCAGTTAAAATAAGCCAGTCTGCTTCAAACTCCTTAAAATGGCCCACGATTTCAAGTGATACAGTTCCATGTATCCCGATGCCTAATTTTTTTACCTTAATTTAGTTCCAATTAACCATAGATAAAAACTTTAAGTTTTGATGCCACCATATACCAAGTATTATCATTGTCCCACTAATAATGGTATAATCCAGATATAATCAAATATCTCATTCTGAGGCTCTGTTTTTGAAGTTCATTCCCCAGGAAGTAAAGACTTCTTTATTATGAAGTATGATTTTGTAGAGTAAAAGTGAAGAGCATGTGGGATGAAATCTACAAGATTGCAACATCTCTATTCTCTCTTGTTGCCCTTTTCAAATAATTCAAATAATTGTACAATTGTTATCCTTCTAGATGGCACTGCAAACCCCTTGAAGGCAGAAACCCTATCATGTCCATTTTTATATCTCAAGCACAATGCCTTAGTTGAAGTGTTTAATGAGTCATTAAGTGAATAAATACTGGAGCTTCATTCAAGGTTTCAAACAAAGAGTATCATAAAGCAGAACCCCCTTGTGTGGGCAGAGACTGTGGTGAGGCTTCAGAAGGACAAAGATTCAGCCACAGAAACGAAAAGAGTGATGGAGCCCAACTCCTGTAACAAAGGAGTCAGGCAAAATTGAGCCCTGCTGCTTATTTAATGCAAAGGAGAAAGAGTCAAAAATACTCCTGTCTTTTTTTTTTCTCTCATCTCTCTATTAAAATAGAGAGTGGTGGGTGAGCTGTGGGTAGCAACTTGAATGTTTGAGAGTTCCTATGGAAGGATGAAAAAACAAGAGCGGGAACTCATAAACTGCTCAGCGAAGATGAGTTCCTGAGGCCGCTGAAGGCTTTTGATGCTAATAAAATTGTGCCAAAGAAAGCTTATGAGAGCTGTTGAGAACCAAACCACTCTGCTTAAGTTGCCTTTCCAGGAGAAATGATAATGTTTGTAGTGGACTCACTGGAGAAATAAACCATTTTAGCGTCTTTCAAAGTTTCCGTTTCTAAAAACTGTTGCCACCAACCACTCTGAGAAAAGCACAAATCAACAACCCCCCAGAGCCAGAACTGTGCCATTGTTCTTGCGGCAGGTGCCATCAAAGGACTCAGCCTACCACGTTTAAATGGGATGTTCTCCTCTCTTCCTGGAATGTACCTTATGTTACATGACAGCTCCCTGATGACATGGGTTTTAAAATATGTTTGCCAGTACTTATTAAAAAGATATATTGCCGTGGAATTTTAAATGAAAAGAGTTGTATTTATTGACTCGGCTTTGAGATGTATATTACAGGTGAAGCGGCCTACTTTTTTTTTTTTTTTTTGGTTTGCTATGAATTGATTGGGGCAGACAACCTGCTTAGATTTCTTCTTGTGAAAAGTTCTAGAACCCAGTCCTCTACTCTTCCATCCTGCCCAAACTCCCACAAACTGAGATTAGTCAGCTTCCTGTCCTTTTCTTTCCTCTGTTTAGACCTCTTATAATACCAGACTGTATTCTTCTGTGGGTTCTGAACAATTTCTGACTTGGAGCTCTATCACATTCATCATTGCATTCCCCATATGTGTTCACTAGGGACATACTGGTGCTCAGTAAATACTTACTGACAAAATAAGGGATTATGTGCCTGATAACTTTGCAAATGCATTCAATATTAATTTTTTCCCCTCACCTGTGAAAGTTGCTTTTTGCAGGTCTTCTCTAAATAACTAGTTACTTGATTCAAAGCTTCCATTTCTCTGGCTTTATGACTTTGATCCGTGGGATCTCATTTAAATGAACATTCCATTATGCGATATAATACTTTAAGCTACTGCTTTTCAAAGTTTTTAACAGCAGAATCCTTTTGCTGATTTGGCTGAAGTGAATACTACTTGCTCAAAGGACTTAAGCTTGCAAAGTCCAGCTTACTCACACTGGTTTTTTAACAAATTGCCTGTCCTCTAATACATGTAACAATGACCAGGAATTACACTTTAAAAGGAGCATAGCAAGAAGGATGGGTGAAGGGATTGCAGGTTGAGAAGAGAGGCAAAACGGGAGGTCTGTGCTTCTGCTTTTTCTTCCTAAAACTCCACTACCAAGCAAAGCTTTCTCAAAGATGAGCAAGCCTGAGTTTCAGAGCAGCTCAATATACTTGTTATATTCATTTGGAAGTTTCAAAAACACCAATTTATAACCATAAAGTTTTCCAAAAGTTTATAGATAAGTTCGGAGAAGGCAATGGCACCCCACTCCAGTACTCTTGCCTGGAAAATCCCATGGACCTAGGAGCCTGGTGGGCTGCAGTCCATGGGTTTGCTAAGAGTCAGACACGACTGAGTGACTTCACTTTCACTTTTCACTTTCTTGCATTGGAGAAGGAAATGGCAACCCACTCCAGTGTTCTTGCCTGGAGAATCCCAGGGACGGGGGAGCCTGGTGGGCTGCCGTCTATGGGGTCACACAGAGTCGGACACGACTGAAGCGACTTAGCAGCAGCAGCAGCAGCATAGGTAAATTAGGTGTTTGAAATTCAAAAATACACATTGCCTGTAGGAATAGTTTATCTGTCTTGATTAGGTTCTTTTACCCATATATCATCCTAAATGCCAGAAGTACAGTACTGTTTCCACAGCACTAGAGAACCTCAGTGCAAAAGAAAACAGTTTAGGCACCTTCAGTGAATTGAGGTCTCTCCAGCTCCGACTCCCAGGCCCTCTGCTCTCCACTCTCTCACAGTCGAGGAGAATAAAGATTCTTTGTACCAGTAGGATCACCCTGGGCAGAGCTATAGGAGGGCGGGTCTAGGACAGTGAAAGACTTGAATGGAAATGCTAAACAACAACGAGCAGACTCCCTGACATTCGGGAGCTTTAAACTGCTAAAAAAGGAAACCGCGATGATCTCTTTCTCCAAATCCTTCCAACTCTGCTGGGCCAGGTGACATTTTTTGTTATTTACTTCTTATTGAAGACCTCAAGAAATGATTAATTTCATTTTTTTTTTTTTTTTTGGTCACTTTTGAAGTATCTCTTACTGACGGACTAGATTTCAGATTAGAAATAGAATAGTTTTTTCTGTCTCTTTTTTCCTTTTCCCTGTCTTCACTTCCTTCTCCCTCTTTTTCTTTTACATTTTAAATTAGCTCTATTTTTTCCATAAGATATGGAAAAGGGTTTATAATTCTAGAGTAAAAAGGTATGGCTTAATTCGTCAGGATTTCTCTGCTAGTCTAGTGGTTAAAGTGTGGGCTTCCAAAGCAAGGGGCACGGATCTGACTAATGGTCAGGGAATTAAGAGGGTTTCCCAGGTGGTGCTAGTGGTAAAGAACCCAGCTGCCAATGCAGGAGACATGAGAGCCACAGGTTCAATCCCTGGGTTGGGAAGATCCCCTGGAGGAGAGTATAGCAACCCACTCTAGTATTCTTGCCTGGAGAATTCCATGGACAGAGGAGCCTGGCAGGCTACAATCCATGGGCAATTTAGCACATACTGCATATAGGGAAATAGCCACACGGCATAGCCAAAAATATTTTAAAAAAAAATTGTCATAGGCCTAAGAAGATGAGTATTTATTATCAACAGGATGTACTGAGGAGCTAAAATGGTGTTCCTAAGAGGCATGAGGTCTCAGGCGGCCCTATAGGACAGCAGTAGAAAATTGATGGGGATGTAGCTTCTCTCCTGTCTTACTTTTTCTTGCCTCCAACAGCCAGCCCAGGCCCATGGTCATGAATGTTCTCTACAAATCCAGTGAAGAGGTCAGACAAGAAATTCCAGGAGAGAGTGCACATTGGAACAGAGAAGGCAGGTCGCTCCAAGCATTGTCTTGTGGAAGGAGTAAGAAGAAAGAATGAAAAGGAGGCTATTGGGAAGGGAAGCAGGTTTTCCAGAGGCCACTGGTCATTCCTGGCTGATTATTTATGTGTAATGGACAGCTAAGCCACATAAGTCAAGGACTGCCTGAATACATCCTAAAGGCAGCAATGGCCTACTTCATTAAATGCAACAAAATGTTCTTAGAATGGTGTGTCAAAATAGAACAGTAATTGCTAGTCTTATTATCTTAAGCTGCATATGCCATGACCTGAAAGTCAGTATGTAACAAGAAATGTTTCCTTAAAGAGGTGAACATAATTTCCCGGAAAATTAACATAACTAAAATGAATAAATTAGCAGTCAAAGGGAAAAAAAAATCAAATGCTCTTTATTTTTAAACAATGCATATGTTACAAAGGACAAAATAATTTATATTTATTTTCATGAACTGGATTTATCTGTATTAAGATAAGCTTCTTATTTTACTCTGAATCTTTCTCCTAAGCAGAAATTGTACAGGGATAATGAATGTATAAAACTTGAGAGGTCAATCTATCTAAAAATAATATGGAATTATCTGTAATTTTCTCAATTAAAAGAACATTTATTGTGCATGAAATATCCTTGTTGAAAGTCATGTACCATACTTTCAAAAAAAATAGAAGAATCAGAACAGAGTTTATGTTTCACAGCTAAATGACAAGTATTCCTGCAAACTTGAAGCTTTCAGTGTAAGTTCAAATCATTTTTACAACCAATTATTTGGCATTTTTATAAAATGCATGTTCCCTAGAATATAGTAATTTATATAGGAAAAGTTTCTCCCACAAGTATTGAGTTCCATTTCTCATGTCTTTTCTATCAAATCAAATTGTTTGATATATTATTAAAATAAACTCATTAGACTTTTAACATCCCGGTAGAACCAGTAGGTCAGATGCTAGCCACTGGTTGTTAAATACAAGAAGGGGTGTTTTCAGGACACATATAATAAAGAGCTTGCCAATTTATAAATAAAAATCTTACCCCTCCCTCAATAAGGTTAAAATAAAAGATGCAGGAGCAAACATATGACATAGTTTACTATTGGGTTAGGCAGTATCTTGACAATAACTCTAATTAAAGTTGCCACTGCTTTGACCTGATTAGACAGAAAACAATAGTACTGCTACTCTTTGTCTACCTTAGGATGGTAAGCAGTGGATGATATATAATATCTTTTGACAGCCATGTTAATTATAACCTAGCTGAATGCATTTCTTTAGAGTAGTTGTTTTAAACAAAAGGAAAGGAAATTGTAGTGAAAGCTGTCAGAATATTTCTGAATATTGCTAATGACTGTATCTAATAGCTAAAAATGTTAATTTTCTTGAGTTTTTCCCCTTATTTTTACAATGTATTCATCATCATTCCCACAGTTCCACAGGAGCATTTGCATAAGAGTATCTGAATTATCAAAGTAAGTCAAAGCAATGGTCAATCTTTCTTAATAGTAACATTTCAAATTTATTTGTTTCTTCTTGATTTTGCAAAGTGAGAATAAATGCCATCCCTTCAAAAGTTAATGAGTTTAGAATTCCTTCATTCTGGCTTCGTCATGATGTGTGCATGTGTTCAGTCAAGTCCAACTCTTTGCAACCCTTTGGACTGTAGCCTGCCAGGATCCTCTGTTCATGGGATTGATCAGGCAAGAATATTAGAATGGGTAGCCATTTCCTCCTCCAGGGGATATTCCCAACCCAGGCATTGAATCCGTGTCTCCTGCTTTGAACACAGATTCTTTACCGCTGAGCTATTGGGGAGTGCTTTTGGAATAAATGCATTTTATAGGCAAAAATATTAATAGCTTAATGGGTGAAGAGTATACAGTGTGATTTCCACTGTAATATCAAACTATGTCATTACTTTGTAATGCTGTTAAAAGAAGAACTTTGAGAATTACCCAGGCTCTAATTTCAACAGATATTATCTACCATAGTCATGACAAGAATTGTATTGCCTAGAATATAGGAATTTTAAGCTACTGAGTATATGCTAGACAAAGTATGTATATGGCTACCTTGATCATGATTTTTCTTTCTAACCAATGCTTTTAACTGAAGATAATTTATATGAAAATGTCGAAGGCATTGAAATTTTCAAGTACTTAGTCAAGTCAAAGCCTTCCAGTCAAGATGAGTGTTGGTAATCATTTGGCTTTTAATTTTAAAACTTTTATTTATATGGAGTTTATCTCTAATTCTTTTTCATTGATCATCAGAATTGAGTGAGTTGAAGTAAATTGTATCTTATCTGATTTTCCATGGGTCTGATTTGACCAGATATCAGTTGAATGAATCAAAATTAAAATCAATGAATACTTATGTATTCACTAATTTCATATGTGTCTCAATCTTGGTAACATGGTACAAAGGACTGAAGTGTGTTCCCAACCATAACTCATATGTTGAAGCCCTAACTCTAAATGTGACTTTATTTGGAGATAGGACTTTTAGAAGGTATTTACTGTAACTGAGGTTATAAGAATGGGATTCTAAATTGATAAACCTATGGCCTTAGAGGAGGAGGAAGAGAACGTTCTCTCTGTCTCTGCCATGTGACAACATAGCCAGAAGTTGGCCATCAGGAAACCAGGAAGAGAGCTCTTATCATAGCCCAATCACACTAGCACTCTGATCCCCAATTTTCAGTCTATAGACTGTGAGTAGTCTGTGGGAGTGATAGTCACTCAGTCATGTCCAATTCTTTACTGCCTCATGGACTTTTGGCCCTTCTGTCCATGGAATTCTCCAGGCAAGAATACTAGACTGTGAGTAAGTACATTTCTATTGTTTTACAGGGAAAATGCTTCTACAACCAGCAGGAGGCAGAAAATTCTTTCCAAGACTTTGTTGAATCCTGAAGCATGGATTTTTATGCTACAGGAATAAGCAAGCATTTCTGGTTGGGAAAAATGTGTTGATTGTAATGGTTCCTATTTTGATTAATAAAGATGTGTTTGAGCCTAGTTATAATGATTTAAAATTTACAGTCTGAAACCATAATTATGTTTGCACCAACCTAATAAATAGTGTTTTTTTCTCTTTTTTTCAGATATTACAGAGAAAAATGGAAGACCACACATGAGATAACTTTGCAGGCCAGGATTGAAAATGATATATATCAATTTTACTCACATTCCACTGGCCAGAGTTCAGTCATATGAATACATCTAGCTTCAAGGGAGGCTTGAATGTGTATCCAACTCCTTGCCCAGGAAGAATAACCTAAAAAAGATATTGTAGAGCAAGCAGCCTCAGTCATACCAGATCATTCCTTCCAATAGGCATACTCTAACATTCTCCAAAAGTTGCTGGAAACTAAAACTCATTCCTTCTACTTGTCGTTCACTTATTTTTCTCTCCTTATTGTGAAAGGCAGAATAAAGCCGATGTCCTAATTCCTGAAACCTATGAATATGATATCTTACATGACAAAAGAACTTTGCAGCTGCAATTACATTAAAGATCTTAAAATGATGAGATTATTCTGGATTTCTGAGTGGGCTGAATGTAAACAGAAGGGCTTTTTAAATGGAAGAGGAAGACAGAATAAAGTGTCAATTATGAAACAAGAGAGAGACTGGCCTTCACTGGATTTGCAAATGGAAAAAAAAAAGTTCAAAAGTTAAGGAACCTGAGAAAACTCTAAAAGCTAAAAGTCACAAAGAAATGTTTTCTGTGAGCCTCTTGGAGAGGACCTCAACTATTCTGACTCTGATTTGAGCTCAGTTAAACCTGGAGCAGCTGTAAAGAGATAACCCATGTCCAAGGTAAGAGAAATCCAAGTAAGATGGTACGTGCTGTGAGAGAGCATCAGAGGGCAGACACACTAAAACCATATCACAGAAAACCAGCCAATCTGATCAAACGGACCACAGTCTTGTCTAACTCAGTGAAACTAAGCCATGCCATGTGGGACTATCCAAGACGGTCGGGTCATGGTGGAAAAGCCTGACAGAATGTGGTTCACTAGAGAAGGGAATGGCAAACCACTTCAGTATTCTTGCCTTGAGAACCCCATGAACAGTATGAAAAGGCAAAATGATAGGATACTGAAAGAGGAACTCCCCAGGTTGGTAGGTACCCAATATGCTACCAGAGATCAGTGGAGAAATAATTCCAGAAAGAATGAAGGGATGGAGCCAAAGCAAAAACAATACCCAGTTGTGGATGGGACTGGTGATAGAAGCAAAAACAATACGCACTTGTGGATGTGACTGGTGACAGAAGCAAAGTCCAGTGCTGTAAAGAGCAGTATTGCATAGGAACCTGGAATGTTAGGTCCATGAATCAAGGCAAACTGGAAGTGGTCAAACAGGAGATGGCAAGAGTGAATGTAGACATTCTAGGAATCAGCGAACTAAAATGAACTGGAATGGGTGAATTTAACTCAGATGACCATTATATCTACTACTATGGGCAGGAATCCCTTAGAAGAAGTGGAGTAGCCATCATGGTCAACGAAAGAGTCCAAAATGCAGTACTAGATGCAATCTCAAAAATGACAGAATGATCTCTGTTCATTTCCAAGACAAACCATTCAATATCATGGTAATCCAAGCCTATACCCCAATCAGTAACACTGAAGAAGCTGAAGTTGAACAGTTTTATTAAGACTTAAAAGACCTTTTAGAACTACCACCCAAAAAAGATGTCCTTTTCATTATAGGGGACTGGAATGCAAAAGTAGGAAGTCAAGAAATACCTGGAGTAACAGGAAAATTTGGCCTTGGAGTATGGAATGAAGCAGGGCAAAAGCTACTAGAGTTCTGCCAAGAGAATGCACTGGTCATAGCAAACACCCACTTCCGACAACACAAGAGAAGATTCTACACATGGACATCACCAGGTGGTCAATATCAAAATCAGATTGATTATAGTCTTTGCAGCCAAAGATAGAGAAGCTCTATCCAGGCAGCAAAAATAAGACTGGGAGCTGACTATGACTCAGATCATGAACTCCTTATTGCCAAATTCAGACTTAAATTGAAGAAAGAAGGGAAAACCACTAGACCATTCAGGTAGGACCTAAATCAAATCCCTTATGACTATACAGTGGAAGTGAGAAATAGATTTAAGGGACTAGATCTGATAGACAGAGTGCCTGATGAACTGTGGGTGGAGGTTCGTGACATTGTACAGGAGACAGGGATCAAGACCATCCCCATGGAAAAGAAATGTAAAAAGGCAAAATGGTTGTCTGAGAAGGCCATACAGATAGCTGTGAAAAGAAGAGAAGTAAAAAGCAAAGGAGAAAAGGAAAGATATTCCCATTTAAATGCAGAGTTCCAAAGAACAGCAAGGAGAGATAAGAAGGCCTTCCTCAATGATCAATGAAAGGAAATAGAGGAAAACAACAGAATGGGAAAAACTAGAGATCTCTTCAAGAAAATTAGAGATAACAAGGGAATATTTCGTGCAAAAATAGGTTTGATAAAGGGCAGAAATTGTAGGGACTTAACAGAAGCAGAAGATATTAAGAAGAGGTGGCAAGAATACACAGAAGAACTATACAAAAAATATCTTCATGACCCAGATAATCACGATGGTGTGATCACTCACCTAGAGCCAGACATCCTGGAATGTGAAGTCAAGTGGGCCTTAGGAAGCATCACTATGAACAAAGCTAGTGGAGGTGATGGAATTCCAGTTGAGCTATTTCAAATCCTGAAAAATGACGCTGTGAAAGTGCTGCACTCAATATGACAGCAAATTTGGAAAGTTCAGCAGTGGCCACAGGACTGGAAAAGGTCAGAGTTCATTCCAATTCCAAAGAAAAGGTCTCCCAAAGAATGCTTAAACTAGTGCACAGTTGCACTCATCTCACACACTAGTAAAGTAATGCTCAAAATTCTCCAAGCCAGGCTTCAGCAATACGTGAACCGTGAACTTCCAGATGTTCAAGTTGGTTTTAGAAAAGGCAGAGGAACCAGAGATCAAATTGCTGACATCCGCTGGTTCATCAAAAAAGCAAGAGAGTTCCAGAGAAACATCTATTTCTGCTTTATTGACTATGCCAAAGACTTCACCTGTGTGGATCACAAAGCTGTGGAAAATTCTGAAAGAGATGGGCATACCAGACCACCTGACCTGCCTCTTGAGAAACCCGTATGCAGGTCAGGAAGCAACAATTAGAACTGGACATGGAACAACAGACTGGTTCCAAATAGGAAAAGGAGTGCGTCAAGGCTGTATATTGTAACCCTGCTTATTTAACTTATATGCAGAGTACATCATGAGAAATACTGGGCTGGAAGAAGCACAAGCTGGAATCAAGACTGCCAGGAGAAATATGAATAGCCTCAGATATGCAGATGACACAACACCCTTATGGCAGAAAGTGAAGAGGAACTAAAAAGCCTCTTGATGAAAGTGAAAGAGGAGAGTGAAAAAGTTGGCTTAAAGGTCAACATTCAGAAAACTAAGATCATGGCATCTGGTCCCATCACTTCATGGCAAAAACATTGTCAGACTTTATTTTTTTGGACTCCAAAATCACTGCAGATGGTGATTGCAGCCATGAAATTAAAAGATGCTTACTCCTTGGAAGGAAAGTTATGACCAACCTAGATAGCATATTAAAAAGTGGAGATGTTACTTTGCCAACAAAGGTCCGTCTAGTCAAGGCTATGGTTTTTCCAGTGGTCATGTATGGTTGTGATAGTTGGACTGTGAAGAAAGCTGAACACCAAAAAAATTGATGCTTGATGTGAACTATGGTGTTGGAGAAGACTCTTGAGAGTCCCTTGGATTGCAAGGAGATCCAACCAGTCCATCCTAAAGGAGACCAGTCCTGGGTGTTCATTGGAAGAACTGATTCTGAAGCTGAAACTCCAATACTTTGGCCATCTCACGTGAAGAGTTGACTCATTGGAAAAGACCCTGATGCTGGCAGGGATCAGGGGCAGGAGGAGAAGGGGACAACAGAAGATGAGATGGCTGGAAGGCATCACCGACTCGATGGACATGGGTCTGAGTAAACTACAGGAATTGGTGATGGACAGGGAGGCCTGGCCTGCTGTGATTCATGGGTTTGCAAAGAGTCAGACAGGACTGAGCGACTGAACTGAACTGAACTGAACTGAAACCTGGGTCAGAGCTTTGACTACCAGAACTATAAGATAATAAACTCATGTTATTTGATACAGCAGTAAAGGAAAACTAGTGTAACATGATCTTTCTTATTCATCTGAATACCTTGAGTCATGATTATAGCAATCACATTTCCTTTCTGTTACTTTGTTATCCTCACTAGCTTATTCTAAGCCTCCACCTACTTCAGGTCTGCCTCATGCTGTATAATACAGTCACCAAATGTATCTACCTTACACTATGGTCTTAGTGCTTTTTAAGGCCAGTTTTGGGGAATCTCTACATCTATCTAGCCATCCTACTACATTTTCTTCGTCTCCACACTTCCTTACCATTCCCAAGGATCAATTCACATCTCTACAGTCTTCTCAAATGTATAGGAACTTCTAGCTCATCCTCAGGCTCAACCACCCAGTATTTTTTATATTATTGAGAAAAAATCCCAAAAGGTAAATTCTACACACTCTTACAATCATAGTTGCACATTTAGAAGCTGCAGAGCTCATTGACTCTGTTACTGTGACTGACCTCTCTGTCCTGATAGAAGCCAGTTCTTCCCCTTGAACACTAGATCCCAGCCACTGTTACCACTCAAAGTCATTGCTTCATCTTTGTTGTCAATTCTCCTCTTCTCTTTGATCATCTCCATCAGGCAGAAATCTTACTGAATTATTCTTTTTAAGTAAAACACTCTTTTGACTTCACATTTAGCTCCCACCCAGTTTCTAGGCAATATATGATAGATATGAATATAGATTTCATATACTTGATATTATTGTATATAATTGACCTTTCTCCCATTCCTGAACCACTGTTTCCCCTGGCATTGTCTCTAAGATATCACTATCCTTTTATTCTTTTTTCATATCACTGGTGGTTTGACAGCTGCATCTTAGTCCTTTTGCTGATTTCCTTTGATTTTCCTGGTTCTAAATTTTAGCATGCCTCAGAGTAATATTTGTATAGCTACAATGGAGAATAGTACAAAAGTTCCTTACAAAACTAAAAATAAAACTACCATGTGATCCATCGATGCCTCTCTTAGGCATATATCAGAGAAAACCATACTTTGAAAGGATGCACACATCCTGATGTTCCTTCCAATACAATTTACAATAGCCAGGACATGGAAGCAACCTAAATGTCTATCAACAGAGAAATGTATGAAGAAGATGTGGTGTGTGTACATATATATACACACATATATATATATGTATATATTGTCTTACTGAGAGATTGTTTTACTGAGTAAAGTAAGTCAGACAGAGAAAGATAAGTATCATATGCCATCACTTAAATGTAGAATCTTTAAAAATTGTAAGACTGAATTTATCTACAAAACAGAAATAAACTTACAGATATATAAAACAAACTTATGGTTAGCACAGGGAAAATGAGGGGGGAGGGACAAATTGGGATTGACATATACACACTACTATATAAACTATATATTGCTGCTGTTCAGTCGCTCAGCTGTGTCTGACTCTTTGCAATCCCATAATAGATAACTAATAAGGACCTACCATATAGCACAGAAAACTCAACTCGATTTTCTATAATGGCCTATATGGGGAAATAATATAAGAGAGAGTGGATATATGTACATGTATAACTGAAGCAGCCCTAAGATACTGGAGGAATAGGACGGGAAGACCACTTTCTCCCCTACAAATCCATTGAAATATCATTTGAACACTGAGCAAATTCCACAAAACAACTTCTGAACCCTGGCGGAGGACACCAGGCACCCAGAAAGGCAGCCAGTTGTCTTCAAAAGGAGGTAGGAAAACATATAAAAGATAAAAAGAGAGACAAAAGAGTTAGGGACTGAGACCTGTCCCAGGGAGGGAGTCAGGAAGGAAGAGAAGTTTCCAAACACCAGGAAACCCTCTCATGAGCGGATCTGTGGGGAGTTTTGGAATCTCAGAGGGCAACATTACTGGAAGGAAAAAATAAATAAAACCCACAGATTACCTGCCTAACCGCAACTCCCAGCAGAGAAGTAGCCCAGATGCTCACGTCTGCCACCAGCAAGTGGGGGGTGAACAGGGAGGTGCAGGCTGCATTGCTTAGGGTAAGGACCGGGCCTGAATGTCCCAAGGACAATCTGAGGGAGCTAACCTGAGATAGCAACCCAAACTGTGGGATAGCCAGACAGAAAAAAAAAGAGAGAGAGAGAGAGAACTTTCCTGTGAAGAGCTCTAACCTGAGACATTGCTGGGCCTGCTCACAGAATAAAGGACTGAGCAAATACCAGAGAAGAGCTAGCCAGCTGCAGACTAGCCCATACCCTGCTGGAGGCAGAGAGGCAGGCGGGCAACAGCCAGAGCCAGTGAGGGGCAATCTCTGCCCCAGAGGTGGTATCCTCTACCAAACTGCGAGCAGACCCCCAGTTGCTAATCAAGTCTTCCTGGGATCCTGGACAGTTGACATCCACCAGGAGGGTCTCAGCCAGAGATCAGCTCCCCAGAGGAGACACACGGCACACCTGAGACAGCGCTCCCACTGCGCACCCAGGAAACTGAGCGGCTGGGACCAGGGAGGTGATAAGACACGCCGCCCCAGCTGGGGAGAGTGCACTTGCCAAGTGCCTGGCCGCCTGTGCTGCTCGGACCCGGGAAGGGCACAAAATACAGGCCCAGCCAAGTCTGTGCCTTCGTGGAGCACCCGAGAACCTGAACCTCAGCCACTTAGACCTGCGAAGTGCACACAACCCAGGGCCCGCTTTAAATACTTCCCCCGCAGAGCAACCTGGAGCTTAAGCAGTGTAGACCTGGAAAGCACACACGCCTTGAGCGGGGGCAAAACAGTGTGGCCCAGAAACTGTGAGCACGCCCCACACATGCCAGGGGTATTTGTTTGCAGTGCCCATCCCTCCCCACAGCGGGACTGAACATGTGAGCCTAAATAAGTGACCACCTCCGTCCCCTTGTGTCAGGGCAGAAATTAGACACTGAAGAGATTTGCAAACAGAAGCCGAAATAAACAGAGGGAACCGCTTTGGAAGTGACAGGTGCGGAGAGATTAAAACCCTGTAGCTAGCACCAACTACATTGGAAGGGCCCTATAGACCTCAAGAAGAAGTATAAGCTGGAATAAGAAACTACCTGAAGCTGAACTGACCCTACACTGCCCGCAACAGCTCCAGAGAAATTTCTACATATATTTTACAATTATCATTTTTTAATTTAATTTTTAAATATTTGTCCTTTATTACTCTTTTAATTTTCATTTTACAACTTACTATTATTACCTTGCCAAAAAAAGATCCTATTTTTATTTTTATTTATTTTTATTTATTTATTTATTTATTTATTTTTTTGCTGATTCTTTTTTTTTTTTTTTTTAAATTTTTTTATTAGTTGGAGGCTAATTACTTCACAACATTTCAGTGGGTTTTGTCATACATTGATATGAATCAGCCATAGATTTACACTTGTAAGATCCTATTTTTAAAGCAAATTTCATATATATTTTTTAATAATTTTTGTGATTTTGTTTTGTTTTTTTAATATTGTATTTTTGAGAGTCTAACCTCTACTCTAGATTTTTAAGCTTCGCTTTTTGGTATTTGTTATAAATTTTGTACCTTTAAGAATGGAATCTTCAGTACCCATTTTTACTTAGGAGTGTGATTACTGGCTTGATTGCCCTCTCCCCCTTTTGACTCTCCTTTTTCTCCCCCAGGTCACCTCTATCTCCTCCCTCCCCCTTCTCTTCTCTACCCAGTGCTGTGAATCTCTGGGTGTTCTGGGCTTTGGAGAATACTTAGGGAACTGACTACTGGCTAGACCTGTCTCTCTCCTTTTGGCTCCCCATCTTCTCTTCCTGCTCACCTCTATCTCCTTCCTCCCTCTTCTCTTCTCTATGTAGCTCTGTGAACCTCTCTGGGAGTTTCAGGCTGTGGAAAGCACAAAGGGAATTGATTACTGGCTACAGTGTTCTCTCCCCTTTTGATTCCCCCTCTTCTCTTCCTGGTCACCTCTATCTCCCCCCTCCCTCTTCTCATATTCATGTAACTCTGTGAACCTCTCTGGGTGTCCCTCACTGTAGAGAATCTTTTCTCAATTAACCTAGATGTTTTATCATCAGTGCAGTATGGATGGAGAAGGCTTGAGGCTACTGTACGAATAAGACTGAAAACCAGAGGCAGGAGGCTTAAATCCAAAACTTGAGAACACCAGAAAACTCCTGACTCCAGGGAACATTAATCGACAAGAGCTCATCCAAAATCCTCCATACCTACACTTAAACCAAGCTCCACCCAAGAGCCAAAAAGTTCCAGAGCAAGACATACCATGCTAATTCTCCAGCAACACAGGAATATAGCCCTGAGCTTCAATACACAGGCTACCCAAAGTCACATCAAACTCAGTGACATCTCAAAGCTCACTACAGGACACTTCATTGCATTCCAGAGAGAAGAAATCCAGCTCCACCCACCAGAACACTGACACAAGCTTCTCTAACCAGGAAACCTTGACAAGCCACTTGTCCAACCCCACCCACAGGGAGAAACCTCCACAATAAAGAGGAACCACAAATTTCCAGCATACAGAAATGCCACCCCAAACACAGCAATCTAAACAAGATGAAAAGGCAGAGAAATATTCAGCAAGTAAAGGAACATGATAAATGTCCACAAAACCAAACAAAAGAGGAAGAGATAAAGAGTCTATCTGAAAAATGATTCAGAATAATAGTAGTAAAAATGATCCAAAATCTTGAAAACAAAATGGAGTTACAGATAAATATTCTGGAGATAAGGATTAAGATGCAAGGAATGTTTAACAAGGACCTAGAAGAAATAAAAAAAAAAAGAGTTAATCAATAATGAATAATGCAATAACAGATCAAAAACACTCTAGAGGGAACCAAAAGTAGAATAACTGAGGTAGAAGATAGGATAAGTGAGGTGGAATATAGAATGGTAGAAATAAATGAAGCAGAGAGGGAAAAAAAAAAAAAAGAATTAAAAGAAATAAGGAGAAACTCAGAGACCTCTGGGACAATGTTAAGTGCACCAACATTCAAATAATAGGAGTTCCAGAAGAAGAAGACAAAAATAAAGGCCATGAGAAAATATTTGAGGAGGTAATAGTTGAAAACTTCCCTAAAATGGGGAAGGAAATAGTCACACAAATCCAAGAAACTCAGAGAGTCCCAAACAGGATAAACCCAAGGTGGAACATCCCAAGACACATATTAATCAAATTTACAAAGATCAAACACAAAGCAAAAAGGGAAAAACAACAAATAACACACAAGGGGATTCCCATAAGGATAACAGCTGATCTTTCAATAGAAATTCTTCAGGCCAGAAGAGAATGGCAGGACATACTTAAAGTGATGAAAGAGAAAAACCTACAACCCAGATTACTGTACCCAGCTAGCATCTCATTCAAACTTGAAGGAGAAATCAAAAGCTTTTCAGACAAGCAAAAGCTCAGAGAAGTCAGCACCACCAATTCAGCTCTTCAACAAATGCTAAAGGATCCTCTCTAGACAGGAAACACAGAAAAGGTTTATAAACTCGAATCCAAAATAACAAAGTAAATGGCAACATGATCATACTTGTCAATAATTACCGTAAATGAGTTGCATGCCCCAACCAAAAGACAAAGACAGGCTGAAGTGATACAAAAACAAGACCCCTATATATACTGACTGCAAGAGAAACACTTCAAAGCAAGAGACACATACAGACTGAAAGTGAAGGCCTGGAAAAAGATATTTCACATAAATGGAGACCAAAAGAAAGTAGGAGTAGCAATACTCATATCAGATAAAATAGACTTTGAAATAAAGGCCGTGAAAAGAAGCAAAGAAGGACACTACATAATGATCAAAGGATCAATCCAAGAAAAAGATATAACAATTATAACTATATATGCACCCAACATAGGAGCACCACAATGTGTAAGGCAAATGCTAACACGTATGCAAGGGGAAATTAACAGTAACACAATAATAGTGGGTGACTTTAATACCCCACTCACACCTATCGATAGATCAACTAAACAGAAAATTAGCAAGGAAACACAAACTTTAAATGATACAACGGACCAGTTAGACCTAATTGATATCTATAGGACATTTCATCCCAAAACAATGAATTTCACCTTATTCTCAAGTGCACATGGAACCTTCTCCAGGATAGATCATATCCTGGACTATAAATCTAGCCTTGGTAAATTAAAAAAAAAAAAAGAAAGAAAGAAATCATTCCAAGCATCTTTTCTGATCACAGTGCAGTAAGATTATATGCCAGCTACAGGAAAATAATAATAATAATAATAATAATACAAATATACAGAGGCTAAACAACATGCTTCTGAATAACCAAAAAATCACAGAAGAAATAAAAAAAGATATCAAAATATGCATAGAAATGAATGAAAAGGTATTTTTCAGATAACTAGAACAATTATGGTGCCCTGTTACACTGTTGGTGGGAATGCAAATTAGTATAGCCACTATGGAGAACAGTGTGGAGATCCCTTAAAAAACTGGAAGTAGAACTGCCATATGACCCAGCAATCCCACTACTGGCATACACACCAAGGAAACCAGAATTGAAAAAGACATGTGTACCCCAATGTTCATTGCAGCACTGTTTACAATAGCCAGGACATGGAAGCAACCTAGATGTCCATCAGCAGATGAATGGATAAGAAAGCTGTAGGACATATACACAATGGACTATTACTCAACCATTAAAAAGAATGCATTTCAATCAGTTCTAATGAGGTGCATTAAACTGGAGCCTGTTATATAGAGTGAAGTAAGTCACAAAGAAAAACACCAATACAGTATACTAACGTATATATATATGGAATTTAGAAAGATGGTAATGATGACCCTACATGCGAGACAGCAAAAGAGACACAGTTGTAAAGAACAGTCTTTTGGGCTCTGTGGAAGAAGGCGAGGGTGGGATGATCTGAGAGGGTAGCATTGAAACGTGTATATTATCACATGTGAAGTGGATCATTGGTCCAGGTTCGATGCATGAGACAGGGTGCTCAGTGCTGGTGAACTGGGATGACCCTGGGGATGGGATGGGGAGGGAGGTGGGAGGGGGGTTCAGGACGGGGAACACATGTGTGCCTATGGATGATTCATGTCGATGTATGGTAAAAATCACCACAATATTGTAATTAGCCTCCAATTAAAATAAATTAATTAATTAAAAAAAAACAAAAAAATGTATAACTGATTCCCTTTCCTATACACCTGAAACTAGAACAACATTGTAAATCTACTATACTCCAATAAAAAGTTTAAAAAATAAAATAAGAAATGAAATTGGGGACATTATTATCAATTCTACAGGAATAAAGGGGATTATAAGGGTGAACTTATTATAAATGAACTACTGTCCATTAATGAATATCATGGCCTAGATGAAATGGACAAATTCCTAGAAACACAAACCTACAAAGATTAAATCATGAATAAAAGTGTAAAACAAATATAAATAGAGCTACAATTAGTAAGAACATTGAGTCAGCAAGAAATCTTCCCCCAAAACAAAATCCTTTAACCAAATGGCTTCACTGGTATGGGTGAGTTTTACCAAACAATTAAAGAATTACTTGCCAAACTTTTCAAAAAATTGGAGTATGAAACTCCTAGCTCATTCTATGAAATCAGTATTATCCTAATACTGAAACCAGACAAAGGCACTACAGAAAAAACAAAGTAAAATAAAGACATAGGCCAAATGTTTCCTAGGGGTAGTAATGTAAAAATTATTATCAAAATACTATCAAACCAAACTCAGCAACATGATAAAAGGACTGCATTTCATAAGATAAAATTTATAATTTTCCATCTCAGAACATGGAAACTTCCTGTTCCCTCTCTCTAGAATTTCCCCCGATTATCCTCCTTTCACTTAACCTACATTTAATTCTCCATTGTGTTTTATATTATCTGACAAAGAATGTATTTATTTGTGAACTTAACTACTTCTGTCTTTTACCACTAAGTTATAAACTTTATTTACTGATACATATTTTAGTTTCTATAACAGCACTTGGTACAAAGCAGGTACTCAATAATATGAGTTGACTGGATAATTGAAAAATTAATAAATAAAAATTTTACTGTATGTAGTTTCCATTCCCCCATGCATTTTAACATCATTAAGGATTTTTTTTTTCTGGCTTGCTTAAGGAAGATTGACTAAACTTTCTTTCACAGGTTAGCATCATTATTACTCATATAACAGAACACGATTAAAATACTTTGCATCTCTGATTCTTCCAATTTATTTTATTTCTCTTTGCATTATTTATTAACTTTTCATCTAATTAAAAATTATAGTTATTTTGAAAATGTTCTTCATTCAAACACTTGTGTCACTGTTTCCCTGGGGGAAAAATGACCAATATGCTGGACCCGGATACACAAAAAAGCACAGAGAGAACATTAGATTATGTATAAGGCTTTTTTATTTCTTTTTTTTTTTTCCTGGGGCAGCAGGAAGAGTGTTGCAAGAAATCAATATTTGGAATCATTTAGATCATTTTATTTGAGTGACTGCTACCTGAAAATTCACAGAGCAATAGATCTGCCAAATATAATCATGAGAAGAAAGGAAACATTTTTACCAGCATTATTCCAGGATAAAATTCAGTAGCATGACAGATTATTAGATAGAATAAGTGCTCCATCAATCCTTAGTATACTGTCCAAGCAGCAAACAAACTTATGTGTCCCAAGTAAGGCAATTGAGGGCTTTGCCCATGGTTCAGTGAGTAAAGAATATGCCTACAATACAGGAGATGTAGGAGACTAGGGTTTGATCTCTGGGTTGAGAAGATACTCTAGAGAAGGAAACGGCAACCCACTCCAGTGTTCTTACCTGAAAAATCCCATGGACGGCGTAGCCTGGTGGGCTACAGTCCATGGGGTCTCAGAGAGTCGGACGTGACTAAGCAACAGCGTACACACACAAGACAATTGAACCTGCAGGAATACTTCTAATATATGTTTGCTTTGTTTTTTTTAGATTGCTCATCAATCAAAAGCCGCTGTGCTTGGTTTTAACCAACGTAACCAGCACCATTTTGTGTCTCTACATTTTTTAATCATGGCAAAATGAAATGATTGATTTGTAAAAGTCTTAGTTTCTCTTTCATCTTTTAATAAATATGTTGTAAGTATTGAATAAAATAGAAGCAAATGCTGAAATAGAAAATGAACAAGTCCTAGAAAATTGCCAAAAGTATTCCCTCCTAACAAGTAACTCATATTGAACCAAATATAGGGAAAAAACAATTAACTTGAGTAGCCATATTATTTTATCATCTTGTGGTGTGATAGTTAAAGAGTATTATTAATAAAAAATGATCAGAAAAAGTATGAGTTTAAAGACAGAGCACTGCTCTGTAAAGGGCTAAACAGTTTGAATTACAACCTGTTTCTCTTTGCTCCTTGTGTCTGATTTTGATCTAATTCCTGAAGTGCAATGGTGCTTTTTTTAAATGATACACCTAGAAACAGTCATTTTCACAAAGCATTTACTGCAACCCTAGAAAATATTTGGTTCTATAATCCTTGTCTGATCACTCTGATGCCATTTAGGGGAGAATGATATATAAACATAAAATTACACCAAAGCCTCAAAGACCAAATTATCAGTGATACTGTGATTTATTGTATTCTTTACATCATGAATGATTCCACCAATATGAAAAGTCAGAGGACACTTGACTGATTTTTGTATGGTAGAATAATGCATTTATTTCTTATTCATCTACAAGTGAAAACTTTGTGGATCAAGAAACTTTATTCTTTGCCAGGTATGTCAATTGATTGAGTGAAGTGAAAAGTGAAAGTATTAGTTGCTCAGTGTGTCCAAATCTTTGTGTGACCAAATGGACTGTAGCCAGCCTTTCCTTTCCATGGAATTCTCTAGGCAAGAATACTGAACTGGAGTGGGTAGCCATTCCTTTTTCCTGGGGATCTCCAAACCAGAGATAGAACATGAAGAGTTGATTTACAATATTATATTAACTTCAGATGTCTAGCATAGTGATCCAGTATTTTACAAATAATACTCCATTAAAATTGTTATAAAATAACAGCTATAATTTTATGTGCTATACAATATATCCTTATTGCTTATCTATTTTATATATAGTAGTGTGTATCTTAATCCCATATGCTTATTTTATCCCTCCCCACTTCTCTCTCCCTACTCATAACCACTAGTGTGTTTTCTATATCTGTGAGTCTGTTTTGCTATATATATTTGCTTTAATTTTTTAGGTCACATGTAAGTGACCTCATACAATAGTTGTCTGACTATAACTGATTTCACTAAGCATAATATTCTCTCTGTCCATCCATGTTGCTGCAAATGGCAGCATTTCATTCCTCTTTTTTTAATAGCTGAGCAATATTTCATTGTATATATACATCACTTTTTCTTTATCCAATCATCCACTGATCGAAACTTGGATTGCATCAATATCTGACTATTGTAAATAGCTATCCTATGAACACTGGGGGAGTTTTTTTTTTTTTTTTTTTAATTAGAGTTTTTGTTTTTCCTGAATATATAACCAGGATTGGAACTACTAGATCATATAGTATCTCTGGGGCTTTCCAGGTGGTGCTACTGGTTAAGAACCTGCCTGACAATGCAGGTAGACATAAGAAAAACAGGTTAGATCCTGGGTTGGGAAGATACCCCAGAGTAGGGCATGGCGACCGACTCTAGAGAGAATCCAATGGACAGAGGAGCCCAGCAAGCTGCAGTCCACAGGGTTGCACAAGCTGGACATGACTGAAGTGTCTTAGCACATACATGCATGGTAGTTCTATTTTTGGTTTTTTGAGGAATCTCCATACTATTTTCCATAGTGGCTGCAAGAACTTGCATTCCCATTAGCAGTGTATAAGGGTTCATTTTTCTCCACATCCTCTCTAACATTTGTTATTTGTAGACTTTAATTAATACCGTTCTGACAGGTGTGAAATGATATCTCATTGTGGTTTTGATTTGCATTTCTGTAATAATTACAGACGTAGAGTATTTTCTCATGTATCTACTGGCCATTTATAGATCTTTGGGGGAAAAAAGTCTATTCTGGTCTTCAGCAAGCCATCACCTTAGTATAGGCTGGAGCTGGAGATGGTGGGGCTAGAGATGATGCTGGGTGTGAGGTGGGACTTACCATCTGCTCAGTGGCAATAACTGTACTATCTAGGGGAAGGGAAATCCGATCCTAAGTTGCTGGAGCAGAATCTCTGAGTGTCAAGCCTGAGTTGGTTCTGTTCCACTTAATTGTGTCTTTGTTCCTCTTCCAGCATGGGGGTCATTGGCCTAGAACAGAGTAGTGCTGAAACGAGGTGAAGCCCACGCAAGACCTGGGATCATGTTGGCAGCAGACAGGGGTCCAAGCTATCTCCAATGAGCTGCCTAAGCAGGCACCTACAATTTTTTCCTGCACTCTGTTCAGGTGCATGTCCTCTTTGTCCTCACAGCCAATCAATGCCCCAACGTACGCCTACAATTAGCCATTTTAAAAATGAATACTTATTATATATTGTAACATGTTATATTGGAAAAAAAGGTCGATGATTTTAGATTTCGAAACCTTGCTAAATATATTTTTAAGGCAATTTGGTTAAACTACTTGGACTTCCCTTCATTTATTTCCAAATGAGTACAGTAATACCTTCATAGGTTTTCTAAAGTTCTCAAATCAGATAATAAATTTGAAACTGTTTGGAAATTGTTAAAGGTAAAATATTACTTTTAAATTCAGAAGAGCTCCATTTGTGTCACGGCTGGTTCATCCTGAGTAAGTCACTTAATCTCTTAGGAGCTATAAAATGGAGAGTTTAGTTGATGATTACTAAGGTCACTTTAAAAAATTATCAGCCTATGAATCTAAGATCAAGTCACTCTAAAATTCAAGTAATTATGATAATGCAGAACATCTGTATTGTCAGCAACTGTCTTATTTTAAAAGTAAGTATTTTATAGTGTGGTATTCTCAGACAAAACATAATGAATTGGTCTGTTTGTGGTTGTTAAGTCATGAGTTCCAATTTTTCTTCATACAGTGCCTTAGAAACTCCAGTCTTTCATAACTCAAATCACCATGTCTTCAGTTTCAAAAAACATATTACTTATTTCTCCAAATGGCCACAAACTGGCTTTTCCCTCCCATATAATATTAATCTCTGAGTTTCGAAAATATATAGGATACGTGAAGAACAGAGCACAATTCAGTTTGGTGTTTTTTCTTGAAAATCGCATCTCCAGAAGGCAGTGCTTCCAGGAATGGTACACACTGTCAGCTCATTTGTGTTGCCAATGCCGCCACCTCGTTCCCAGAAGAGCATCTGTGGATTTTTGGAGAGAATGCTATACTTCTGGGAATGGTGCCCAGAACATGTAAGCTTCTGTGTCATTTTAGAAAGTCAGAGAGGGGACAATAAAATCTTCATTTGCTGCATTCTTTTATGTGCAGTCATCAGTCTTAGGGCTAACAGCTGCAACAGCCATATATTTTTCCTTGTGGATTTTAAAAAGGAGAAGAACTTATTTATTTCTTTTTGGCCATGCTAGGTCTTCATTGCTGCATGGGCTTTTTCACTAGTTGTGGCAAGAGGGGTCTACTCTCTCGTTGCAGTGTGCAGGGCTCTCACTGAGGTGGCTTCTCTGACTCTGGAGCACGATGTTGTGGTAGTTTTAGATGGATAATGAAGGGGATCAGCCATACATATACATTTATCCATTCTCCCCTGATTGCCCTGCCATCCAGGGGGCCACACGACATTAAGCAGAGTTCCCTGGGCTGTACAGTAAGGCCTTGCTGGCTATCCATTTTAATATAGCAGAGTGTACTTGTCTATCCCAAGTGTAAGTTGCTCAGTCATGTCCGACTCTTTGTTAAACCATGGACAATAGACACCCAGGCTTCTCTGTCCATGGAATTCTCCAGGCAAGAATACAGGAGTGTGTAGACTTTCCCTTCTTCAGGGGAGCTTCCTGACCCAGGCATTGAACCCAGGTCTCCTGCAGTACAGGCAGATTCTTTGCTGTCTGAGCCACCAGATGCACTGCTGATCTCCAACTCCCTAACTAACTCTTTCCCCATTTCCCCCCTGGCAAGAGTAAGCTCTTTCTCTGTTTACAAAACAAATTTAAGATTTAAAGAATGTTTTGCTGCTTTATGGGTTTCTCTTGTAGCTCAGCTGGTAAAGAATCCACCTGCCAAGTGGGAGACCTGGGTTCGTTCCCTGCGTTGGGAAGATCCCTTGGAGAAGGGGAAGACTACCCATTCCAGTATTCTGGCCTGGAGAATTCTGTGGACTAAGTCCAGGGGGTCGCAAGGAGTCAGACACAACTGAGTGACTTTCACATTGACTTTTTTTCACTTTATTGCTTTAGGGATTAACAAAAGTAAAGTAGGACACAGTAAAGCAATCTGCTTACCATGACCAGGTAAGTTACAGATCCAATGCTCAGAAATTCCGGAAAGTCTTAAGTCTTTAAAATAGAATATCTTATCTTTATGGTTTATAAGTATGGATAATAGAATGATACAATTTGGTGGTCTGGATTTTCATGTACTGATTGACATGGATGTTATCTTTTTTTCACTGCAGTACTTGAACTCCATTTCAAGAAGTTAATATTAAGCCTATCAGTCATACATAGATAAAATAAGTATGATTTGGAATTGGCTCTGTTTTAGTTTAACTATATAGTATATACTTGTGCTGATTTCTTCTATATTAAACCACCTTGGTTTAATGCAAGAGCTTACACCTTGGAAGGAAAGTTATAACCAACCTAGACAGCATGTTAAAAAGCAGAGACATTGCTTTCCCAACAAAGGTTCTTCTAGTTAAGGCTATGGTATTTCCAGTTGTCATGTATGGATGTGAGTGTTGGACTATAAAGAAAGCTGAGCACTGAAGAATTGATGCTTTTGAGCTGTGGTGTTGGAGAAGACTCTTGAGAGTCCCTTGGACTACAAGGAGATCCAACCAGTCCATCCTAAAAGAGATCAGTCCTGGGTGTTCATTGGAAGTACTGATGTTGAAGCTGAAACGTCAATATTTTGGCCACCTGATGCGAAGAGCTGACTCATTGGAAAAGACCATGATGCTGGGAAAAATTGAAGGTGGGAGGAGAAGGGGATGACAGAGGATGAGATGTTGGGGCATCACCTGCTGGGGTCCAGCCTCAGCAGGATCCAGGGGTACCCTCAGTATGAACGGCATCGGTGAGACAGAGAGAGAGAGAGAGAGAGAGAGAGAGAGAGAGAGAGAGAGAGAGAGAGAATGACCAGACTGGGGGTGTGCAGCAGAGTCTGGCAAATCTTTATTTTTTTACAGTAGCTTTTATGTTCTAAGTTAGTACATCTTTAAGGGGAAGATAGTTTAATATTACATCAGCTTATCCTTCATGAAACCAGGGTGTTTTCTGCATACTTCTTTGTGAGAGTCTTGTACATTATCTTCTGGCCATGGGGCCTATTGATATTTTATGACCTAGGTGAATGCAAAGCTGTTTTCTGTAATCTATTCTTTAATGAACACAAAGGTCAGTCCTTTTGCAAAGTTATCAGTTAAATTTATCTAAAAGGTTTACCACACAAAGACTCTGCAGCTCCCATGAGGCAGCCTCTGTTTAGCATTCCTGGTTAAAATTAACAATTCTAAACTCTTAATTTTCTAAATCTTTAACTATAACCACCTTTAGAATAAATTTTTGTGTTCTCTAATAGGGCTTCCTCACCCCCCGAAGGGCTCTGTGCCTATTAGGGCCTTTATGTGATCAGGTTCTTTATGCTGTTTATGATTAAGGTGTTGGGAGCAGTCATGTGCATTAGTACGCATTTGCCAAGCAGGCTAGAATGCCAGCAAAGGGGTCTAAATTGAAACACTCTTTTCATCCTGGATAATCTTACAGGGTACCACCGTCCAGGGGACATATTGATTAAAGTTCTAAGTTGATTCTGTTTGGAGAGAGATCGGGGAAGGCCTTCTACCCGTGTCACAGAAATTAGGGAGTAGTCTAATATAGCAAGCATCAGAAAGACAGAGATCATCTTTAAGGTGAGTGCCGGGGCAGCTTTTTGAAATCCCTGAAGTCCTCATCTGCCTTGCTTCTCAGGTCTTCAGCCTCATGACCTTGTCATGGGTGGAATCTCATGTGCTGGCTCCCGGCAATCACCAACTCAATGGACCTGAGTTTGAGTAAACTCCGGGAGTTGGTGATGGACAAGGAGGTCTGGTGTGCTGCAGTCCATGGGGTCGCAAAGAGTCAGACATGACTGAGCGACTGAACTGAACTGAACTGAAGCCACCTTGGTTTAATACAAAAGCAGGAAGTCAAGAGATACCTGAAGTAACAGACAAATTTGACCTTCGAGTACAGAATGAAGTAGGGCAAAGGCTAATAGAGTTTTGCCAAGAGAATGCACTGGTCATAGCAAACACCCTCTCCCAACAACACAAGAGAAGACTCTACCCATGGACATCACCAGATGGTCAATACCAAATAGATTGATTATATTCTTTGCATCCAAATGTGGAGAAGCTCTATACAGTCAGCAAAAACAAGACTGGGAGATGACTGTGGCTCAGATCCTGACCTCCTTATTGCCAAATTCAGATTTAAATTGAAGAAAGTATTGAAACCACTACACCACTCAAGTATGACCTAAATCAAATCTCTTGTGATTGTACAGTGGAAGTAGAAATAGATTCAAAGGATCAGGTCTGATAGACAGAGTGCCTGAAAAACTATGGATGGAGGTTTGTGACATTGTACAGGAGGCAGGGATCAAGACCATCCCCAAGAAAAAGAAATGCAAAAAGGCAAAATGGTGTCTGAGGAGGCCTTACAAATAGCTGTGAAAAGAAGAGAAATTAAATGCAAAGGAGAAAAGGAAAGATATACCCATTTGAATGCAGAGTTCCAGAGAATAGCAAGGAGAGATAAGAAAGTCTTCCTCAGTGATCAGTGCAAAGAAATAGAGGAAAACAATAGAATGGGAAAGACTAGATATCTCTTCAAGAAAATTAGATATACCAGGGGAACTTTTCATGCAAAGATGGGCACAATAAAGGACAGAAATGGTATGGACCTAACAGAAGCAGAAGATATTAAGAAGAGGTGGCAAGAATATACAGAAGAACTATACAGAAACAATCTTCATGGCCCAGATAATCACAATGTTGTAATCACTCACCTAGAGCCAGACATCCTGGAATGCAAAGTCAAGTGGGCCTTAGAAAGCATCACTACGAACAAATCTAATGGAGGTGATGGAATTCCAGTTGAGCTATTTCAAATCCTAAAAGATGATGCTATGAAAGTGCTGCACTCAACATGTCAACAAATTTGAAAAACTCAGCAGTGGCCACAGAATGGGAAAATATTAGTTTTTATTCCAATCCCAAAGAAAGACAATGCCAAAGAATGCTCCAATTACCACACAGTTACACTCTTCTCACACACTAGCAAAATGATGCTCAAGATTCTCCAAGCCTGTCTTCACCAGTATATGAAACATGAACTTCCAGATGCTCAAGATGGTTTTAGAAAAGGCAGAAGAACCAGATCAAATTGCCAACATCTGTTGGATTATCAAAAAAGCAAGAGAGTCCCAGAAAAACATCTACTTCTGCTTTATTGACAATGCCAAAGCCTTTGACTTTGTGGATCACAATAAACTGTGGAAAATTCTTCAAGAGATGGGAATACCAAACCACTTGACCTGCCTCTTGAGAAATATGTATGCAGGTCAGGAAGCAACAGTTAGAACTGGACATGGAACAACAGATTGGTTCTGAATAGGAAAAGGAGTACGTCAAGACTGTACATTGTCACCCTGCTTTTTTATTTAACTTATACTAAGAGTACATTGTGAGAAACACTGGGATGGATGAAGCACAGCTGGAATCAAGATTGCCAGGAAAAATATCAATAACCTCAGATATGCAGATGACACCACCCTTATGGCAGAAAGCAAAGAAGAACTAAAGAGTCTCTTGAGGAAAGTGAAAGAGGAGAGTGAAAAAGTTGGCTTAAAGCTCAACATTCAGAAAACTAAGATCATGGTATCTGGTCCCATCACTTCATGGCAAATAGATGGGGAAACAATGGAAACAGTGAGAGACTTAATTTTGTGGGCTCCAAAATCACTGAAGATGGTGACTGCAGCCATGAAATTAAAAGATGCTTACTCCTTGGAAGAAAAGTCATGACCAACCTAGACAGATTATTAAAATGCAGAGACATTACTTTGCCAACAAAGGTCCATATAGTTAAGGCTACGGCTTTCCCAGCAGTCATATATGGATGTGAGAGTTGGACTACAAATAAAGCTGAGTGCCGAAGAATTGATGCTTTTGAACTGTGGTTTTGGAGAAGACTCTTGAGCATCCCTTGGCGTTCAAGGAGATCCAACCAGTCCATCTCAAAGGTAATCAGTCCTGAATATTCATTAGAAGGAATGATGCTGAAGCTGAAACTCCCAATACTTTGGCCCCCTGATATGAAGAACTGACTTATTTGAAAGACCCTGATGCTGGGAGAGATTGAAGGTGGGAGGAGAAGGGGATGACAGATGAGATGGTTGGATGGCATCACTGACTCAATGGACATGAGTTTGAATAAACTCCGGGAGCCGGTGATGGACAGGGAGGCCTGGTGTGCTGCCGTCCGTGGGGCCGCAAAGAGTCGGACATGACTGAATGATTAAACTGGACTGAACTTGACTGAAACCACTTTGGATTGGTGGTTTAAAAAAGTGAGTTAATACATAGAAGTGGAAGTTATTTAAATATAAGTGTTGTTTTTCAGTTGCTAAGTGTTGTCTGGTTCTTTGCAATCCTATGAGATGCAGCACACCAGGCTTCTCTGTCCTTCACTGTCTCCTTAAGTTTGCTGACTCAAACTCCCTGAGATGAGTCAGTGATGCCTTTTAATCATCTCATTCCCTGTTATCCCCTTCTCTTCTTGCCCTCCATCTTTCCAAGCATCAGGGTCTTTTCCAATAAATTGACTCTTTGCATCAAGTGGCCAAGGTATTGCAGCTTCAAGTTAAGTATCAGTCCTTCCAGTAAATATTTAGGGTTGATTTCCTTTCAGATTGACTGGTTTGATCTCCTTGCTGTCCAAGGGATTCTCAAGAGTCTTTTAGCACCACAGTTAAAAAGCACTGATTCTTTGGCACTCAGTCTTCTTTATGGTCCAACTTTCACATCCATACATGACTAGTGGAAAAACCATAGCTTGGACTATGCGGAAATTTGTTGGTAAAATGATATCTCTGCTTTTAAATATGTTGTGCAGGTTTGTCATAGCTTTTCTTCCAAGAAGCAAGAGCCTTTTAATTTCATGGCTGCACTCACCATCTGCATTGATTTTGGAGCCCAAGAAAATAAAATCTGACACTCTTTCCACTTTTCCCCCATCTATTCACAATGAAGTGATGGGACTGGATGCCATGATCTTCACTTTTTGAATGCAATATGGGGATTCAAGTAGTTGATATGATTAAACTGCTTAAATAGTATCAGCCACATAGTATAGATATTAAATTATAGCTATTACTGCTCTACCTCTGGTACTACTATTATATTATTAGTTTGATTGTGATAAAATCTGTATATATCTTAAGAGACACAACCACTTATAACCTTAATTTTCTGTTTGTGTTGTAGAAGTAACAGTTCCAGTGGAAGTATTGAAAATATCATGAAAATTATATGAAATCTAAATTTTCATTGAGATGTAAACAATAAAAGAATTCCTTTAAGTTTGGAAATATTCCCAAATTCTATGATATTATCTGACCACAAGCAGCATTGTAAAACTTCCAAAGAATTAAACAATGTGGAAAGATGTTCAAGCATTTTAGAGACTTGTTAACACTCTAATTGGATAAAAATGCTAATACTTTAGAATACTCATTTATCATGCTTTATTTACTTGTAAAGTTTATATTTGCTGGAATAATCTGTAAATAAATTTATCATACCCACTGACAAAATGGCTTAAATAATAAGCAGGGACAAGCAAAGGAACTGGTTGGATGCTTCTGTCAAATTATAGAGTTCGTTGCAAAATAACAGATTTTCCTAAGAACATAAGGCACCAAATATTATCATGACTGTAATAAAATCTGTTTTCTTTCATTGTACATGGATAAGTCCTCTGGTGGTGTCATTTTAGTTAACATTTGGAGATAAATACTGAGACCATGGACAGCTTTAGTTCTACCAGTCTTGGCCAACTAACACAACTGGGATAGAGGTTTTAAAACTTATTAGTAAGTTCGTCACATAGTCTGAAAGCAATTTATTGGGATAAGTAACAAGAGCACTAAAGTCACAGTTGGTACAAAATATGAACTTGTTCCACGTAATCAAACTGTGTCACAGTAAGTAATGGCCCATGTTTTACACCCTTATCCTCCAACCCACACTAGAAGACTTAAGAGGCATACATAAAGTTGTAGAAAGAAACATATCAAACATTGAAAAGAGGGGCCAGTGTACTCTTGAAATGTTTTCTAAAATTTGTCTAGAAATAAGAAATTACAACAAATTAAAGATTTTTTAACTAAAACTTGTTTTATTTTTTATGTTGAAACTGTCCCTGTTCTGCTGAGATAAAAAGACAACATTAGTGTATTCTTTAAGGTTAAAATGTTGAATATGTGATCACTGTATTCACTAATAGGGGCTGCTTTCACCTATTAGAATAAAAAAAAACAAGAGAGTTCCAGAAAAACATCTGTTTCTGCTTTATTAATTATGCCAAAGCCTATGACTGTGTGGATCACAATATCCTGTGGAAAATTCTTCAAGAGATGGGAATACCAGACCACCTGACCTGCCTCTTGAGAAACCTGTATGCAGGTCAGGAAGCAACAGTTAGAACTGGACAAGGAACAACAGACTGGTTCCAAATAGGAAAAGGAGTATGTCAAGGCTGTATATTGTCACCCTGCTTATTTAACTTCTATGCAGAGTACATCATGAGAAAGACTGGGCTGGATGAAGCACAAGCTGGAATCAAGATTGTTGGGAGATATATCAATAACCTCAGATATGCAGATGACACCACCCTTATGGCAGAAAGTGAAGAGGAACTAAAAAGCCTCTTGATAAAAGTGAAAGAGGAGAGTGAAAAAGCTGGCTTAAAGCTCAACATTCAGAAAACTAAGATCATGGCATCTGGTCCCATCACTTCATGGGAAATAGAAGGGGAAACAGTGGAAACAGTGTCAGACTTTATTTTTTTGGGCTCCAAAATCACTGCAGATGGTGACTGCAGCCATGAAATTAAAAGATGCTTACTCCTTGGAAGGAAAGTTATGACCAACCTAGATAGCATATTAAAAAGCAGAGATATTACTTTGCCAACAGAGGTCCGTCAGGTCAAGGCTATGGTTTTTCCAGTGGTCATGTATGGATGTGAGAGTTGGACTGTTAAGAAAGCTGAGCACTGAAGAAATGATGCTTTTGAATTGTGGTGTTGGAGAAGACTCTTGAGAGTCCCTTGGACTGCAAAGAGATCCAACCAATCCATCCTTAAAGGAGACCAGTCCTGAGTGTTCATTGGAAGGACTGATGTTGAAGCTGAAACTTCAATACTTTGGCCACCTCACGCGAAGAGTTGACTCATTGGAAAAGACCCTGATGCTGGGAGGGATAGGGGGCAGGAGGAGAAGGGGACGACAGAGGATGAGATGGCTGGATGGCATCACTGACCCGAGGGACATGAGCTTGGGTAAACTCCAGGAGTTGGTGATGGAGAGGGAGGCCTGGCGTGCTGCGATTCATGGGGCCGCAAAGAGTCGGACATGACTGAGCGACTGAACTGACTGACTGATAGGTCTATCAGCCTAACAGGACAGTCTTATTCTTACAAAATCCATTTATGTTAGTGTTACATATGCAAGAAAGACTGAATTCATTGATAGCAAAAGTGAAGTATCAACCATCAAGCCTTGATAATGGTATGTTAGATTATTTATGTGTTAGTATGCATTAGTTACAAATTCATTTGAAGTACTTGTTGAAAGTATTTTGAATGTTATAACGATGCTGCAAAAGTAAAATGTCTTCATTTATAACATCCTAAATTGAGCATCACATTTGTATTGCTATGAAATGATTCTGTCCCCTGGTATGGACAGAGGAGCCTGGTAGGCTATAGTCCACAGGGTTGCAAAGAGTCAGACATGACTGAAGCAACTTAGCACACACACAATTCAAACATTATCAGATTACCTGATACCTTCAGAAGAATAGAATTTAAAGAACACCTCAGATGTTTTCTTGAAACAAAAATTTGTTGTTCAAAGATGTTCATCTTATTTTGATTAACAATGAATTCTAAATTTCAGAATTTATCACAAAAAATAACAAAATAATTTTTCTAGTTTCCCAATGTGTATGTTTCAATTTAGGTGTTTGAGATTGGTCCATATAAAAAGCAATGAGTTTGTCCCATTAAATTATGCTTCATTTTAATGTTTATTTTAGTTTCAAGGATCCAAAACTTGAATGCTGAGCAATGATAGATATTTCCATTCAACTTTTTGAAAAATTTTTAATCACATGATTGTTTTATTGATTAAATTGATGGCTATTTTTTGTTGACTTAAAATTTTTAACATTTAATAATAGTTTGCTATAATGGTATTCATTATTACAATAGTGATAAAACATATGTAATATTGTTATGTTTTCAGTCACCCTTTCGTGTCCGACTCTTTGCGACCTCATGGACTGCAGCTTGCCAGGCCTCCCTGTCCTTTACCATCTCCGGAAGTCTGCCCAAGTTCATATCCATTACAATCAGTCAGCTGTTTGCATCAGAAACCCAAAATACTGGAGCTTCAGCTTCAGCATCAGTCTTTCCAAGGAGTATTCAGATTTGATTTCCCTTCAGATTTACTGATTTGATCTCCTTGCTGTCCAAGGGACTGTCAGGACTCTTCTCCAGCACCACAGTTTAAAGGCATCAATTCTTTGGTGCTCTGCTTCTTTACACTCCAACTCTCACAACAGTAGGTAACCACTGGGAAGACCATAGCCTTGACTATATGGGCCTTTGTTGGCAGAGTAATATCTCTGCTTTTCAACACACTGTCTAGGTTTGTCATAGCTTTCTTGCCAAGAAGCAATGTCTTCTGATTTCATAGCTGCAGTCACCATCGGCCATGATTTTAGAGCCCAAGAAGAGGAAATCTGTCACTGCTTCCACCTTTTCCCTTCTATTTGCCATGAAGCAATGGGGCCAGCTGCCATGATCTTAGATTTTTTGATAATATATTTTGGGGCAAAAATAATGCCAAATACTAAATAATAACAGTAAACTGATAAACACAGCCGAAAAATTGAGATTTCAGTAAATAACTTAATTTTGAGAAATACTAACTTCAACAGAAAGGTCTTATTGAGATACAGAAGAGTAAATCTTTCTTGACTTTTAATCCATTGGAAGATATGACTGAGTGTCCTTGATGAAGCTCTGGTAGAGTATCTATCAAATAGATAAAAATTCTGGATAATTAAGTTTATATAGATTTACTCTAAAGTTTGTCATCAGATATACAGAATCTTTGGTGAGAAAGATCAGTTTTCTGGATCAAATTGTAGGTTCATGAATTTTTGATTCTCATTTGTTGGAGACTTTATTAATCTGCATAGAAATTATCAGCATTGTGGTTAGTGTAGTAAATCTACAGCTATTGTTGATAAAAATATGTGCAAACTTTAAAAATGAATTTTATTTGTAATTCTCATGCCATTTTGGGGGTGTTGTATTCTTTGGAAAGAATATATGTATCTATATATAGTCTTTAAATATATATATATGTTCAAGAACCTGACAGAATTTCCTTAGAAACTTAGAAATATTTCCAGTTCATAGAAACAATTGTTCCAAAGTTTTGAGACTAAAAAACAAGTGACTATTGTTACATTTGGTTTGGGTACTGGACAGATTTCATTAGTAAACCTACACACTGAAAATACATGCCACATCTGGCATCCAATGTCAGCACAGACTATGTCAATAAAAGTGACACTCCGGAGTGCGGCCACTTCTTGGCAGTGCAGCCGTGATTTTGGTGCTTCAATAAAAAGACAACACTTAAATTACTCAACTTTCCTTGGGAAGAGAAGGAGTTAGAGCTAAAAATGAATATGAAGAAATATATTTCAATATCTGAAAGAAGAGAAATATGTACAGAATCAAGTGGTCAATCTCTCTTTGCTGCAATATCTACCATTATCTGATCATCGGTTATGGGAAGATAGTGACCCCAGTCATTCAAGATTATTTCACCTCCTCTCCTGTAAATAAACTCTCAGGCAGTATCTCATATCTCAAGCATTTGTCTCAAAGATAGATTGGCTTTGCAGACTTCACTGGCACTCTGATTTGTAAGACATTCATAAGGACAAAAAGAAATGATTCTGGCTTTCTAGCTGAGGAAATTCAGATACCCAAGCAGCTAAGTGCTCCCAAATCTGATCACACATTAATTTCTCTTCACTGACACTACAGTCTCAAGATAATTAAGTCTCATCACATTCATTGCTTGGATATCAGTGATTTAGCAGTATCTGCTATTATTTCTTTTGGTGGGATTTACCTGCCTACAACTCACAGAGTATTAACATCCACAAGCCTGGAATATTAAAGCCAAAAAGGACTTCATGAATTATTTATTTCAATTTTAGGACAGTGAAATTACAACTCAAAAATGTTAAGTACTTTTTCTGATATTGTGATAGTATCATAGGTAGCTCTAAAACCCAGGTCTTATAATTACCCAATGTTTATGCACTCTCAAAGGGTTTAGTTTTTATTTACACCAGAAACCTGACCGTATATTTTACTACATAACTAGTTAGGGCTATGACATCATGTTTATTAAAGACTGAACATTAGCAAAAGAGGCACTTAAGTGCTTGGTGTTGGAGAAGATGCAGACTGCATATGCATTTTGAAAGCTAATTGCCAGTATTCTGGTCTTTGTGCTGTGCTGAGTCACTATAGTTGTGTCCAACTCTGTGCGACCCTATGGATTGTAGCCCACCAGGTTCCTCGGTCCATGGGATTCTCCAGGCAAGAATCCTGGAGTGGGCTGCCATGCCCTCCTTCAGGGGATTTTCCCAGCCCAGGGACTGAACCCAAATCTCTCTCCTGCAATGGCAAGTGGGTTCTTTACCACCAGCGCCACCCGGGAAGCCCACTCTGGTCTTTACTATGTACCAAACTTGGTGATAAGTGATTGACATATGACAGCTTAAAGAGTAGCTGATGGAAGTGACACAAAGGGAGGAGTGTGCAATGAATAATCAGTATGTGCCAGATGTTATGTATCCCCAGAACTCATTTTATAAGGTCAACACTGCTAAATATAAAAGCTACCATATTTTGGAGTGAATTGTACTAAATGTTAGTCAGTTTAAAAATAAGGTCATCTGATTTCCATAAACTTCCCTGGTTTCATTCCCAGAAATACATTATATATATGAAAAATAAGACTGGGAAGTTTTAACATTGGTCTGCTGTCCAAGCTCAGTTCCTCGGCAATATCCCACACACGTGCCATATACTCTCA
The DNA here is from genome assembly GCF_019320065.1 of Cervus canadensis. Lineage (NCBI taxonomy): Eukaryota > Metazoa > Chordata > Mammalia > Artiodactyla > Cervidae > Cervus > Cervus canadensis. Next base: position 14,777,500 of record NC_057404.1, on the reverse strand, counting down.
ATATACATTTATTTTCATGGTTGTAAAGTTCATTTTCTCAATCTCTTCAAAATGTCTCAGCACATCAGTTTCCCTCCACCTGAAATGTCATTCCTGACATCTTTCCTAGTTTCCCACCATCTCTTTCTCCCACTAGACTAAGAACACAATAAATTTGGAATTATCTTTCACATCCATGTCAGAATTTAGCATAGTATTAAACATAGATGAAGTACTCTCAACATTTTTCTAATAACAAATAACATTCTTCCACTTTTGGGGCTGGTGAATAATAACAAATATCAATTAGGATACTTCTATTTACACTCAGCTGGGCCTAGTTATTCAGGAAGAATTTTCTCACAAAAAATTAATATTGGTATTACCAAATTGGCCCATATGTATTTTGGACCTTGTACATCAGTTAGCTTTGACCTTATTTATAGTGGTAAAATTATACCTTGGAAAACTTCTGTATTAGTCAGGGTTCCTCAGAGAAATAGGACCAATGAGTTATGTGTATATTTACACTAATAATTGTATTTTAAGGACTTGACTCACATGATTGCCTGTTGAAAAAAGACAAGAGGTGATGTTGCAGTCTTAAAGTCCATAGGGCAATTCAGAAGACTGAAAACAGACAAGATTTACAGTCTGGAGGGAAAATTCTATTTCCTTTGGGAAATCTCAAGTGAAGTGAAGTGAAGTGAAAGTTGCTCAGTCGTGTCCGGCTCTTTGTGACCCCAAGGACTATAAAGTCCATGGAATTCTCCAGGCCAGAATACTGGAGTGGTTAGCCTTTCCTTTTTCCAGGGGATCTTCTCAACCTAGGGATTGAACCCAGGACTCCCACATTGCAGGCAGATTCTTTATGAACTGAGGTATCAGGGAAACCCAGGAAATCTCAACTTTGCTCTTAATATCTTCAACTGATTAGATGAGGCTCACCCACATTATGGAGTGTCACCCTTTTTAACTCTAATTATAGATGTTAACCACATCTACAGAATATCTTTGCAATAGCAGCTAGTGTTGGACCAGTAACTGGACCCCATAACCTAGCCAGGTTGACATGTAAAATTTATTATTCACAAACACTGTAAGTACTAGCCCCAAAGAGCGTGTGTATGTGAAGGACCATGCAGACATGAGGCTTCCAGAATATCTTTCTATGCATTATGTAAGCTCTCACTGACTGAGTACAGATGGTTGAAGATGTCTTGAGGTATTATAAAAAACCCTACCCACTAGTAATCCAGCAGAACAGATATCTCTGTGTGAACAGGGTGCACTCTGAGCTGGAATAAACTTGGTAAATCTGACCACTAGTCTCTATCAACAATCAACTTCAGAGGGTACATAGAAGTCAAAATCATCATCAGAACCTAAGTATTTGCTTAAGATATAAAGTGTGAGGGTAAGATACTGGGTACTTTTCTGTGTCAAAATAACTGACAAAAAACATGTGCTTTCTTAAATTGATGTTTGAAATGAGAAAGGAAAAATCCCTTGAGAAATCTAACTACATTCAGGAAGTTTTCACCTAGAATTGCCAAGTAAAATTCATATAGCTTTCAATGTATTCTTGATCTTTATAAAAGTAGTTGCTGTTGTTGAGTTATGTCCAAGAGCTAAGGGCCTGGTATATTTCTAATTCTGTTTTCAATTTTAAGCACATTGCTTTGGACAAGAAGCATAGCGCTTAAACAGTGATTTCTTGTGAATAAATTCTCGATTTTCCACACAAAAGACATTTATGATGATACATTATCTATTGTTAAGAAATTCAATGTGATTTACAAAAGAAGTCATTCTTTACAGGCAGAAAACTTAGGTTTAAATGTGCCCTGCTGCTGACCACCCTCTGCATATCTACTTTCAAAACAAGCCAAAGTGAATCATGAGTAATCACTCATGTTGATAAGCCTGTTTCATACAAGTCTATTACCCAGACTGACAATGGATGGGCTGTAAAAGCTGAAATTGGCACCAACAGAAGTTATGGACTTTTATGGAAGTATCCGTTGAAAATTTCCAGAGGACAACTACATATACATTGACATACCATAAATAAGAATTAAGGATAGCATAGGATCATACACAAAAAAAATGTTTACAAAGTGATTGGCACATGAAGAAGTATGGTTATAAATAGGCAATCAGAAAATTTGCCCATCTTAACAAAGTAATTCTGACCTGATATTAACTCTTATTTAGAAAAAACACTTGCTATCTCAAGTCAAACCAGTACTTTTTCCCTGGGAAAACTAATGCCATAAGTCAAATGCAACAGAAATATGCAAGAACAATTTCTTTTTACTGTCACATAGAAATGATGATTTAAAAGTCAATAGAGGGGATCGGGATGGGGAAGACATGTAAATCCATGGCTGATTCATGTCAATGTATGGCAAAAACCACTACAATATTGTAAAGTAATTAGCCTCCAACTAATACAAATAAACGAAAGAAAAAAAGAAAAGTCAATAGCTCTTTGACATTCTCAGTACTATCTTCATTTTGGCAGATAAGAACTTACTAAATGTCTGTTTATAGTAAGATTGCAGGCAGAAACCTCTTTTTTAGAGTTTCTTCTGTTTATTTTCAATATAGAATGAAAATAGCATATGGTTTTTAACCAAAGGATGGGTTTTTTTTTTTTTTCCAAAATGCTCTATGAACTACTTTTACTCACAAGGCCAATTCAAATTTTAGAAAATAAATCATTATCAGTATTAATCAGGAGCAGAGGCTCCAGATTTTGTGACACATTTCTGCCCCTTTCTTGATTTTCAAGGTTAGAAAGAGCTTAAATGTAGTTTCACTAAAAGATCCCAAAGTTGAAGAATTCTGCACTTTTTTCCTTGCCACAGCTGATTTGATGGGATGCTTAACCCAGAATTTTGCATGAATAAAAAATTATCTTACTGAAAGGCTAATTATTGCTTAAATTTTTATTTTGTCATTACCCTTGGAAACTTTTAGTTATTCACCCTCTTTTTTTTCATAAAGAGCTGATTAGCAAGAAAAGTGACCCTGTCTTCCAGTTTAGAATGTATTCTTTTTCTTGCTTTTTCTTGGAAGGGAGGATAATGGAGACTTAGTGTGCATGTTTTCTTTGAATTCCCCTTATGCACATTTTTAACCTTGCAGTGAAAATGAACCACACACAAACAACACCCAGCCTGTCTTTTTTGCATTTTCAAATTACCAATTTGAATTACACATGTTGAGCTTGCTAGCATTGGCCACTTGCCTCAGGGAATTATTGTTGAAAGACAATTTAAAACATTGACTCTGAAGAGTCACAGTCTCTTAGGGTAGCAAACATTTCATACAACAAAATCACATCATTTTGAATTTTAGAGAATTATAACAACAATTCTAAGACCAAGATTTCTTAAAAACATACTGATGTTTAACTCATGAATGGCTATTTGTTGTGTGTGATCTGTATGGGGGAAACAAATTGCTTCTTTTTTTCATTTTATTGTGTACTTGTTAATCTATTTCTAAAGGTATTATGCTAATTATAACACAACTCTTCACATTCAGAATCAGAATTGCTCATTTTCAAGTTTTTCTTTTTTTTCAAATTGTAATCTGTTAATTACTTGTTTAATGGAGTGTGTAATTACCTACTTTAAGTTAGGAAACTGTTTCCAATTTCAAAGATGGAAATCTACTTTAGAAATGAAAGAATATAAGTGCAATCCGTTCTGATACAGAATATAACTCTTTACCTCCCTTAATGGTTCTAAGTGAAAAAATTAGATTGAAACACCATCCTATTTTCTCTCTGTTTTTGTGCATACCATATCAAACATAGGTGAAATTTACAATAATGGAAATAGGTTACCATTCAGCTACACTTTGCAGAGTAATTTTACTCTCCATTTGTGGCGTAAATGACACAAATGAGTAGAGCAGAAGGAAAATTACTAATCTCCAGGGCAGTAGGAAAACCAAGTTATTAATGTGATGTATTTTTGAAAGTGTTTTCTTTTTCAGTACTTGGCCAGAAGAGCACACTTAGTCAAAAAATAGATTAAGTGTGGAAACAGGACAGAAGAGAACTGGAACAATTTAGGAAATATAACAATAATCTATAAGATTAATTGAGTTTGGAATTTATATATGAGTTATATGGTTTATATGGATGATTTAATTCTATTTAAAGCAACAGCAAGTAGCTCAGACTATAAAGAATCCACCTGCAATGCAGGAGACCCTGGTTTGATCTCTGAATCAGGAAGAGCCCCTGGAGAAGGGAATAGGTACCCACTCTGGTATTCTTGTTTAGAGAATTCCATGGATAGAAGAGACTAGTAGGTTGCAGTCCATGAAGTCACAAAGATTTGGACCTGATTGAGCAACTAACACTTTCACTCTTTTAAAAGCAACAGCAAATATAAGAAATAGAATAGTCTTGTGTCACACATGAGGAGACCCTTGTAGATAATCAGTGAAATTTGTTATTGCCCCTCAAGTAGAAGTATAGGCTTCACTGTCCAAATGAATGCCTCCACACAAATTTCTAGCTATCTTAACAGAAATAATTAGATTTATATATTCTTAGGGAATAAAGAAGAATCCACTTACTCATAATTTTTTGACGAACATTTACTCTCTTAATGGTCTTTCATGTTGGGGGTTGAAAATTGATCATAAGAATTTTTGGCAGCAAAATTTCTGTGCTGGATGGGTAAAGAAGCAATATACCAGGACTTTTCTTTTGTTGAAAGTGTCTGTAATGTGGGCATAGCTGACTGGTAACCTAAGAAAATGCCTTAAAGAAATCACTGGCTAGATGGACTTATGTCAACAAAAAGAAACAAGTCAAGGAACCCTAAAATTTCTGACCTCATAAAAGCAAGGATGACACTGGCAAAAAAATTGTTTGAATCAACTTCTCCAGGTCAATAGAAATTAACCAAATGTTTGCAAGAGGGTTGATGACAGTTTATTTATTTATTTTTAGGCCTCAGTATGAATAATGAGGTTTTGGCATTTTAACTTGAACTGTTCTTAACTTCTCTCCCATTCCAGCTTTTCAGTAGTTTTGACCACTAACCCTATAAACCCTTAACGAATAGCTTACAATCACATTGAAATCTAGTATCCTTGTGTCCAGCAGAAGGATAAAAGGGTTGAAGCTCCTCAAAATGTTGTTCCTAGAGAATCGTTGTTGTCTAGAGGTTCCCCAGAAGATACTACTTTCAGGGATGTCTTTATGTTACCTGAGTTGAAGCTCATGTGAGAAATGGTTTCTTTAGAGGTATATACTGAAAATGAGAATTTAGAGATCATTGTTTACCCTACAAAGTTGTCTGAGACAGGGGATGATAGTTGAAGCCAACAGTGAGATAGCCAAAATGCTTAAAATGAAAAGCTAGGGAATGAGATGTCCATAGGACGCCTTGGTACTCTAGCAGGACATACATGCTCAGAAATATTTTAAGAAGGTTTTAAGCTTTCAATTCTGGCTGACCTTGAAGCTCTGAAGAAGCATGAAGTAAAGACTAAGTGTCAACTGCCTGTTGAAGGCATGCCCAAACATTCACAGAAAGTTTTATCAGCCAGACTAGGAGACTTATTAAGAAAATATATGTCCATCTGCTGAAAAATTAGCAGAACTTTAGGCTAACCAAAGACTTCAGTAGACACACACAATAAAGAATACAGACCTTAAACAATTAGTTCAAGAGTGTTAAGAAAAAAAGAAAGAACAAAAACAATCACAAATAACAGTAACAACCACCCTGGAGAAGTGAGAAAAACTAATTTTCAGAGTTGTCACATTATATTATTTAAAATGTCCAGTTTGCAACAAAAAAATTATGAGGCATGCAAAGAAACAGGAAAGCATGACCCATACACAAGAAAAAAAAATCTAATGATAGAAATTATCTCTGAAGAAACTTGCATGTTGGACTTACTAGATAGACTTCAAATTAACTTTTAAAAATATGTTATGAGAACTAAAGGAAACCATGTCCAAAGACATAAAGAAAAGTATAAGAATGCCTTCTCACCAAAAGAGAATATTGAAGTGGAATGGATACTATTGAAATATAAATTTTAAAGTTGAAAATATAGTATAACAACTAAAATCAAAAATTCAATATAGGGTGTCAATAATAGATTTGAACAGGCAGAAGGAAAAATCTGTAAATTTGTGATTTCAATTAGATTATTCAGTCTGAGGAATAGAGAGAAAAAAAGAGGCAAGAAGTGAAAAGATTCTCAGATATCTGAGCACATCATCAAATATATTAACATGTTCATAATGTGAGTCTAAAAGGAGAGAAGAAAGAGAAAGTAGTGGAAAAATATTTCAAAAACTAATGAAAACTTCTTAAATGTAATTAAAAATTAGTCAACAGATCCAAGAATCTCATCATACATCAAATAGGTTAAACTCAAAGATCCACACCTCAATACTTTGTAATCAAATTGTTGAAAGCAAAGACAGAGTATGAAAATGAAGGTACAACATACTAAAATTTATGAGCTGCATGAAAGTTAGTTCTCAGTATGAAATTTTTAACTAAAAATGACTACATTAAGTTTTTCTGTTCTCAAATCAGTTTCACCTTAAGAAACTAGAACCTACGACTAAACTAAATCTAAAGCTGATGAAGAACATAAAGCAGAAATATATTAAATAGCAAATAGAAAACCAATAAAGAAAATTCAACATAAATAAATTTGGGTTTTGAAAAAGATCAACAAATTGACTAATATTTAGCTATACTAATTATAAAAAAAGAGAACATAAATTATGAAAACCAGAAATGAAAGAAGAAACATTACTACTGACCTGACAGAAATAAATAGATATATACCAGAAGACTATGATCATATTGAATAAACTTTAAAAAATGAACAAATTGCTAGAAAACAGAAACTATTACAACTAAGTCTATGTGAAATGGATAAATTTAAAACTCCCATAACAAATAAAAAGGTTGACTTAATCAGAAAAGTAGCCACATAGAAAGGTCCAGGAGCAGACGGACTCACTGTTGAACTGTACCAAACATTTAAAGAAGAGTTAATACTTATCTTCCACAAACTCCTCCAAAATATAGAACTTGAGGAAACAATTACCCAATCATTCTATGAGGTCAGTTTTAACTTCACAGAAAAGCCATATTTAAAAATTCATAGGAAAAAAATATAAGCCAAGATCCCTTTGAATACAAATACAAAAGTTCCTAATAGTCTTAAAAAAAAAATACTAGCAAAAAAGAAAAAAATCCACTAACATATAAAAATGATTGCACACCATTCAAGATTTATAGCATTAATTCAATGTTGGTTGAGCACATGAAAACTAATCATCGTAATGTACTATAACAATACAATAAAAGACAAAATACACTCAGTCATATTATGTATGTTCAGATGCTCAGTCATGTCTGACTCTTTGCAACCCCATGGACTGTAGCACACCAGACTTCTCTGTCCATGGGATTTCATAGGCAAGAATACTAGAGTGAGTTGCCATGATTTTGAACTGTGGTGTTGGAGAAGACTCTTAAGAGTGCCTTAGACTGCAAGGAGATCAAACCAGTCAGTTCTAAAGGAAACTCAACTCTGAATATTCATCGGAAGGACTGATGCTGAAGCTGAAGCTCCAATACTTTGGCCACCTGATGCACAAGAGCCAACTTATTAGAAAAGACTGATGCTGGGAAAGATTGAAGGCAGGAGGAGAAGGGGATGACAGAGGACAAGATGGTTGGGATTGCATCACCAACTCAATGGACGTTTGAGCAAGCCCCAGGAGATTGTGAAGGACAGGGAAGCCAGGTGTGCTGCTGTCCATGGGGTCACAAAGAGTCAGACATGACTGAGTGACTGAACAACAATGACAGCCTCCAGGGGATCTTCCTAACCCAGGGATCGAAACTTCATCTCTTAGTTATCTTGCACTGGTAGGCAGATTCTTTACCACCAGCACCACCTGTCATGTTAACACATGCATAAAAGCATTTTACAACAACTTGTATCTTTTAATGTTAAAAATACTTAAACTCAGAAGAAATGGGGAATTCCTTAACCTGATAATGTGCATCTGCAAGAAAAAGATAAACATATAAAAAGCAATTGCAGAGATTGGTTCAAGACGGCAGAGTAGAAGGATATGTGCTCATCTCCAAGCATTTTCACACTGCCAATAAACAATCTGAAAATTAAGAAAACTTCAAGTTAAAATATTGTAAAAAATAACTATGTATTTAAAAACAAATTTAACAAAAGGAGTGCAACACATGTTGAAAATGTACTAAATATCATTTTAAAATAAGAAGATATAAATGAATGGAAATATATCCAATTTTCTTGGATTGAAGGACCTAATATTGGTAAGATAATAATACTCCCTAATTTATATGCAGATTCAATTCAATTCCTACAGCTAAGTTCTTTTAGAAATTGAGAAGCTGATACTAAAATTTTATATGCAAATTGTATACACCTAAAATAGAGACAGCAATCTTTAAAAAGGAATAAAGTTGAAGTACTTACACTGCCAAATCTCAAAAACTTACAACAAAGCTATAGTAATCAAGACAGTGTGGTAACGGCATAGGAGAAGCATACAAATCTGTTCCCAGAAAAGTCACTGGGAATTGTCTGAATTGCAAGCTGAATTAGTTCCTTTTTTAAAATGAAATACCATTTGTAATTTAAAGAATGATTTATTGACTGATAGAATTTTCATAGAAATAGGTATTTAATAAGCATTTTCTCAAAATTAAATGATGTTAAACTGTCACTTCATGGAAAGTGAGTGACAGCAGTTTTTGCCAATATTAATATTTGAGTGTTCAAAGTAAAAATTAGACTTTTGGAAACTTGAATACACCCACATGAGTTTCACAGCTTCTCAATACTTAAGAACATTTCTGATGAGATTGGAGTTGTTATTTATAAATGTGACTTTTTGATATTATAAAATGAGATATGTAAATTAGATATGAGATATGTATGTATAAAATGATATTATAAATGAGATATTTATAAATGTGACTTTTTGATATTATAAAATGAGATATATAAATGAGATATGAGATATGTGTGTATAAAATGAGATATGTATGTATAAAATGAGATATGTAGTTCAGTGAACCAGTGCCTTCCACATGACCAATGTATAATGTCATAAAATCAAGCAAAGTTAAAATATATATTCATAGGTTATGGTGGGTCCATGGGATTATAATGTAACATGGAAATTTATTAACTTAGTTTCAGGTTCTACTTTGCAACTGTCTGTAAAGTAGCCACCATTTCACAAATTTTGGTATAGTATAAAAAGGAATATCAACAATTTTCTAAAAGGCAACTAAACACTACTGTATATTTGTATGAGCCTGAATTTTCTTCACAGACCTCAAGCAAAATAACATATTACAAAGATCAAATGGAGATGTAGATATGAAAATTCAGCTGTTTTCTATTAAGCTAGATATTAAAAAGATTTGCAAGACTGAAAAACAATATTATTCTTGCTAATTTATTATTTATTTTTAAAAATTGGTTATTTTTCATGAAATATTCTAGTTATGTTTCTGTAATAAGTCTATAAGTATTGTTAATATTGCTAATATTACTAAATATATATTAGAATTTTTCAATGGTAACTTTTAATATAGTGATATTGATAGTTATAACCTATATAATCTAAAATCTTTTTGCATTTTTTAAGTAATGTTCATGAATGTAAAGGAATTTTGAGACTAAAAGTTCTGATAGTTGCTGAAGTTAATATTTCCATGGGGAGATAATTTAAAGAAAACCTGATAGCCTTTTATTGTTGAAATGTCAATACTTGTACTAGCTCTAAGCACATTCCCTTTAGAATTTACTCAGATTACAAGCAGTTATATTCTCTAATTCATTTTTTCTTTCAGTCAACAAATACTGCACTATTCAGATGAAGAAGATATAGGAAAGGAAAACAAATGAACAACCAACTAAGGAATACTCTGCTTTCACTGAAACTATGCATTACCAGGGAAGCCCAGTAGGATAGTTAAAAGTATATAAATAAAAAATCTGCAAAATATAATATCCTATATTATGGATATACTTCTAGTCAATCATAAAGATCCTGAATTTGAGTAATTATAGCACATGCCACATAAATTTTAAACCAACAATTATGAGAGTAGATTTCATGAACTCTTTGGCATGGGCTAGCTTCTAATTTGAATCAGCTATATTGGCTCTTCTTTATATGACTATTTGAAGGCAAATTAGCCAAAATAATGCAAAAAGAAGTCATTTGGACTCTGTAAAATCTACTCCACATGGCCCATTTGACTACTGACTTAGCTGATTTTGTCTAACAGGCATTCTAGGCTTGGCCATGTTCACATATCCTGCCTTTTCCAGGTTAAGGTATTGCATAATCTATTTGGACCACAGTGTAACTGTGATATCTATCAGGCTGGTGGAAGAAAATGAAATTTGGCTAACATTAAGAAATAAGTAGGACCAGTTTTCCACCATCTTATATTCTTCTTTGTGTTTTTCCCACTTATGTATGAAATATTCTAGTTATGTTTCTGTAATAAGTCTATATGTATTGTTAATATTTGCAATGTCAAAGAATGTTCAAACTGCCATTCAATTGTGCTCATTTCACATGCTGGCAAAGTAATGCTCAAAATCCTTCAAGTTAGTCTTTAGCAGTATATGAACTGAGAACTTCCAGACATACAAGCTGGATTTAGAAAAGGCAGGGGAACCACAGATCAAATGACCAACATTCAATGTATCATAGAGAAAGCAAGGGAATTTCCATCCCTCCCCCCTAAAAAAATATCTACTTCTGCTTCATTGCTACAATAAAGCCTTTGACTGTGTGGATCAGGACAAACTGGAAACTTCTTAAAGAGATGGGAATATCAGACCGCCTTACTCGCCTCCTGAGAAACCTGTATGCAGGTCAATAAGCAACAGTTAGAACTGGACATGGCACAATGGGTTGACTCAAAATTGGGAAAGGAATATGTCAAGGCTGTATATTGTCTTGCTGCTTACTTAACTTATATGCAGAGTAAATCATGTGAAATGCTAGGCTAGAGGAATCACAAGGTGGAATCCAGATCATCAAGAGAAATATAAACAACCTCAGATATGCAGATGACACCACCCATAAAGTAGAAAGTGAAAAGGAACTAAAGAGCCTCTTGATGAGGGTGAAAGAGGAGAATGAAAAAGCTGGCTTAAAACTCAACATTCAAAAAAGGAAGATCATGGCATCCGGTCCTATCACTTCATGCCAAATAGATAGGGAAAAATTGGAAATAGTGACAGACTTTATTTTGGGGGGCTCCAAAATCACTGTGAATGGTGATTGCAGAAATGGAATTAAAAGATGCTTGCTCCTTGGAAGGAAAGCTTTGACCAACCTATACAGCATATTAAAAAGCAGAGACCCCTCACACTTTGCCAACAAAAGTCCCCCTAGAAACCTCTTGTTTTTCCAGTAGTCATGTATGGATGTGAGAGTTGGACCATAAAGAAGACTGAGTATTGAAGAACTGATGTTTTCAAATTGTAGTGCTGGAAAAGACTTTTCAGAGTCCCTTGGACTGCACAGAAATCAACCCTGTCAATCCTAAAGGACATCAACCCTGAATATTCATTGGAAGGACTGATTCTAAAGCTGAAGCTCCAAAACTTTGGCCACCTGATATGAAGAGTCCACTAATTGGGAAAGACCCTGCTGGGGAAGATGAGGGCAAGGGAAGGGGGCCAGGACAGAGGATGAGATGGATGGATGGCCTCACGGACTCAATGGACATGAATTTAAGCAAATTCTGGGACATAGTGAAGGATGGGGAAGCCTGGAGTGATGCAGCCCAGGAGGCTGCAAAATGCTGGACACAAGTTAGTGAGTGAACAACAACAAGTCTTCCTCCAATTTCTATATCAATGATTCAAATTTTATATTTCTGTATCTAGTCTTTTTGAAGTTGGAATATTTTGGTATCCTCACACAAAAATGGCAGGACATAGAATTGTCAACTCAACTATTTTTAGAAGTTTGAATACAGAATTGGAATATTTTAAAATCTATTTATAAGGAATCAATTTTCACCAATTACTAACTTAGGCTGGGTCAGGAAAATAAAATTCGCTATAGATAGTTTAAAGAGAAGGATTTATAAAGAAACTAACAGACACACATACATTGAAAAATTTGGACACATGAAGGTCAGAGCTACTTCTCCTAAAGTTTACAAAATCAAGAAATTCAAGAAATGTCAAAACCCACAATGGTTAATATAGGTTGTCTGCAGCACCAAGTGGGTGATTTTTCAGATGAGACAGGAGCTACAGAAAAATCTACATCTAGTATCTGCTGAAAATCATGAGATGCTTCTGGTTGCTATAGGAACAATATTAACCTTTGCTACTCTTTTTGCTTATACATCACATATAAATTCTTCTCACCAGTGGAATTTAATTCATAACTCTGTATGCAAGTGTTTCTGGGAAATGTAGTTCTTGGGCTTCTACATTGTAATGGAGGGTGTAGAAGAATTTGGGAATGAGCTTAGTTATTGGAAAATAAAAATAATAATCATTGCATCAAGATAGTAAATATGACAATATAAATGCTCTTTAGTAAAAATCTGAAAACAGAAAAACAATAACCTATTCTTTATGAAGTGTCTTGTAATCAAATAACTAATCAAATAACACCTCATAAAAATCTTTGTAAGGTGATTTAATAGGTCAAAAGTCTTAGAGAAAATACAAAATTTTTAGTAAGGGAGAGAGAATACTAAGTCACAAAAGGATAGTGCCTCATAACATATTGAAAATCATAATAGAGTAACCTGTTTTGTTTGCTCAACCCTACAAAATGGATTTGGGTGCCCATTGAGAATCTGTTCTCAGACATGTCCCTACACCACTAAGTTGAACTTTCTGTGAACTGTACCAAATTCAAGCACACTATCAGCCATTTAAAAAGAAATATCAGCTAGCTGAGACCTGGGTGGTAACCTTGGAACTGTGCAATAATTTTAGATGGCAACCAATCCTGGCTTAACAAGCACGTTCACTTCTGGCCAGCTCCAGTTATAGTTATTAATGATCAACTCATGTAACTGACTGGGATCTTGAGGTTCTTGCCTTTATAAGCTCCTTTCCTTTTGTAGCTGTGCGTGTGTGCATGTTCATTCACTTCAGTCACGTCTGACTCTTCCACCCCATGGACTATAGCCTGCCAGGCCCCTCTGTCCATGGAATTCTCCAGACAGATCCCCTGGAGAAGGGCGTGGCAACACATTCCAGTATTCTTGCCTGGAGAATCCCATGGACAGAGGAGCCTGGCGGACTATAGTCCATAGGGTCACAGAGTCAGACATGAATAAAGGGACTTAGCATGCACTCACTGACCCATTACATGCAGTTGTCTCTTCAGTGGCTTGGAGGCTATGAAGTGGGGACTGCTGGATCCCATTTGGTTGAGGATTGTGTCTATTTGGGTGTTTCTAAGTATCAACACTAGTTCCCCTCTTTTTGGGGGAGTAAGGAGGAAACTTTCCCCAGATTTGCATTTCAGAGTGTTAAAAAAAAAAATCTATTCTGATGAGTATTCAAAATAATAGGAAGCTCTTATAGAAACAATTTAAAGAAAGATAAACCCCTTCAAGAACCATCGCCAGTTTTATGTTTAACACCTGTGGATCCTTACCCTGTAACAAGCTATCTAAATGGGTCAATTTACCTGGGATGATTTAAAATTGCACTGGCCAAACTGAGGAACTTTCCAAATTCCCAAATTAGTCTATCTTTGTGCTTGACTGAAAGATGTATTGACCAGATGAAATAACTAGGAAGTATTTCAGCTGGCATCTAGAGGCCTCCAAAGATAACACTGAGAAAATTGCCTCCCTTCACGCTGTAAATGAAAAGATGGCTCAGAGTGTCTCTAAACTTGAAAAATCAGATGAACTTTCTTACCCTTCTCCTATCCCCCTTCCAAATTCTGCACCTTCTCCTCCATCCCTTTATTTGCCTTTTTTGAACTTCCCTTTTATGTAACTGACTTACTTCTCCTCCTCCTCCATCAGTTGACACCCTAGAGCCCAGAGGAACTCTTGACACCCTGTTCTGACAGCTCCTTTAAAAAACAAACAAACAAAAAAACCTAAGCCCGCCAGATGAAGGTAAAAACTGGCCCATCTTCTCAGCAGTTCCCCAGGCCTTCCTGTAAGTAATCACCTGAGATAAAGCCCAGATTACTCAGTCAGTAGAACTTGAAACAAACAAACAAGCAAAATGAGGGTAAGAACAAACTGCTACTAAAAGGACTCTCTTGTCCAAGTAGCCTCCTTAAAATTACTTGTCAAAGGCAAATATAGATCTTAAAAATCTTCTCCACAAATAACAAAATTTTAGTAATCTTACTTATTTAATCATTATTCATAAACTAGTGATATTTGTATTGTAACTGATTCACGACTAAAATTTTGAAATGAAAACTATGAGATCTCTGATTGTGTTTGTTTATATGTCTAAGTTATAAATATATTATTTCAACCACAAATAATATTGCCAAATATTAATGTTTAAAATATCTCTGTTTAATTGGCTTAAGCAAATGATAAATTATATAAAGTTTCTCAAAAATATAATATAATCTAAGCCAAATGTTTTTCAAATTCATGTGATCCTTACCTGGAGAATCCCATGGACAGAGGAGCCTGGTAGTCTGGGGGTCACAGAGTCAGACACGGCTGAGCAACTAAGCATGCACACATAAGATAATTTTTAGTAAATAAAAGTTAATTTTAAGCATGTTTATTTAATTACTAAATAACTTTTTTTTCTACCTGGGTTTGCTAGTCAGATAGGCTAATGTCTCTATTGCAAATTTGTCAGCAAAGGAAAAAAAAAATTAAGATAATAACTAGCTGCTTTAATATCTCATGAAATTTTCATGAGTAATTCAAGTATCATTGTTAAGAACAAATGAATTAAATACATGTAAATGAGATGAGTTTTTTTAGGTTAACATTTTAACAATAATTATTTTATGATATGTCTACTTAAATTGTTTCCTAAATCTCTTTGATGATTTATACTCTTAGAATTTTGCTAAGTTGATTTGAATGATGGAAATTCATTGACTATCTAGATTATTTCCAAAGAAGATAAAACACTAGACATTAATTACTAAACAAATGCTGGTTTACCTATTTTTGACCTCTTATTACAGAGTTACTAAGTATGTTTGGAGTCTGTTCATAAATATACTTCATGCTTTACTAAAAGATTACACTATGAAGTAAGATATGTTTCTAGAAATTGTAAAATGTATTTATAATTTCACCAAACCACAAAATGTTAATACAGTTCATGATTGTTTGCTTCTTCATTTTCACTAAAAACTTAAGGTTTCAAAGGATTAAGAATTCTAATTAATATATATGGTTAAAGCTACTAGATATAATAACAGAAATAGGATGTGTTGGGGGTAAGAAAATGTCTAAGTTATGGTGACATTTTTGTTAAGAAAAAAAAAAGAAAGTGATTTTGTTCTAAAGTTGGCTATTTCTAAATGAGAAAGAAAACAAAGGGTAAGCTAAATGGATATATAAAGTTGGAAAGTGTTTGCAAAAGAAGGGATCTTTAGAAATAAATTTTATTTTTGGTCAGGACTGGATAATATTGGAATGAATTTGATTAAGTCAATGAGGTTTAATATTAAAAATAATATTCTTAATATAAAAATATTAATATTTAAATTAATTAATTTATTTCTTTTACTTTACAACATTGTATTGGTTTTGCCATACATTAACTTGAATCCACCATGGGTGTACATGTGTACATGTGTACATATTAATATTTTCAATATTAAAAATAATGGGTACAAAATTAAATTCTGGTTTTCTCTCTGTTAAAAGAACAGCTATTTTTCTATTTGTCTGCTTTTGATAGTAAAAGGTTATGAAAAGTTTTTATTTACATTTATTCTGCCTCAAAAATATAACAAAAACAAAGATCTTATGACCCTGTCAAAATAATCACCTATAATCTATCAGGTCTTTGATTACTTAAGTGAACCTAATCCTCAGCATTAAGAGCTAATTGTTTTCTCAAAATTATGTGTGTGTGTGTGTGTGTGTGTGTGCTCAGTCATGTCCAACTCTTCGCGACACCATGGACTATAGCCTGCCAGACTCCTCTGTCCGTGGGATTCTCCAGGCAAGAATGCTGGAGTGGGTTGCCATTTCCTCATTCATTTCCTGACCCAGGGATCAAACCTGCATCTCCTACATTGGCAGGAGGATTCTTTATCAAATAGCCAACTGGAAAGCCCTCAAAACTATGTAACTTTCTATATTTGCCTATGAAGTCTTTAATAATTATTTTGGTTTAAGTAAAAGTCCCTCAGTCGTTTCTGACTCTTTGCAACCCCATGGACTATACAGTCCATGAAATTCTTCAGGCCAGAATTCTGGAGTAGGTAGAATTTCCCTTCTTCAGGGGAATCTTCCTAACCCAGGGATCGAATCCAGGTCTCTGTCATTGCAGTGAATTCTTTACCAGCTGAGTCACAAGGGAAGCCCAAGAATACTGGAGTGGGTAGCCTGTCCCTTCTCCCGCTGATCTTCCTGACCCAGGAATTGAACTAGGGTCTCCTGCATCACACGTGGATTCTTTACCAACTGAGCTATCTGGGAAGCCCTATTTAAGTTAAATAGATAACTAAGCATTGTGTTACGGAGCTCTGTTTGACCAAGTGTTTTAAAACCTTTCTGATATTTTTGACAAAGTTACCCAAAATCAAATTCAAAAGCTTTTTCTTTTTGTTCTAGAACTAATTCTAAGATATTTTCTTTTATTATAGAAAGAGAAACAATAAGTTAGGCATATTTGACATGTTAGATTACATAGGAAGCATTGTCAAATAAGAAATAATATTATACCTTCTTCATGTTGTGTCTGTATAGATATGTGTTCTAGAAATTATATGAAACTCTTGGAAGTTTTATAAATCCTGGCATAAATGTTATCTCACACTAAAAGGACTGAGCCTAAGTATCAGGGAAATGCCTAACTGACATTCATGCAAAGGCAGGAATCTATAAAGATTATGCCATGAAAATAAAATCCATTCTATTACAGAAAAGCAAAGACAAACAAAACAGGAACAAAAAAACCCCCGACTTCTCTTTTCCATACTTTTGCCATCTTGCTGTTCATATAAGATGTAACAGCTTAATTTAAATCAGATACATTAAGATGGCGCAACATTAGCTGTAAGTTAAACAAATAGAGCTTTGAGAACCCCAGCATGGCCCCTTGGTTCTTCCAATCTGCTAGCAAAACTCATTTTCTGTTTGATGGGTTGAAGCCTTTCCTTATTGTCAGGTTGATGCACTTACAATGGCAAAACAAAACAAAAACTTTGGAGCTTAACTTCCATGATCTCCAGTGATCAAGACACCTCACTTTGCTCAATAAATCATGCCAGCCTTAACAAAAACCTTGCAAAGTTCTTGAAATTGCCCCTGTCATCCCTCAGTCATCAGGCAAGGTCAACAGGACAAATGGAAAAACTGGACTCAGGCAAACAAGAATTACATGGGACTGAATTAATTGATGAAAACAATTATATCTTTATGACTTTTTTGTTTAAAATATTTTCAATCTTTTATTTTTCCAAACACAAGGAAATCTACCGCCGCCCCCCCTCCCCAGGACTTACAGAAATTTGGTAAGTTATACTTTTGTAAGCAGAACTGAAACATTTATCTTTTTCTCACTACCTGATCCCTCTGGAATTCAGAAATTCTCAAACTAAAACTTTTTCCTAAAGATCTACCAACACACACAGGCACAAACTGAAGGTAGACAACTTAATATAAACTTCAAAGAAAATGCCTTATTAGCTCATATTTAGATGATTCTCAGGCCTATTTCTGGCATTAGCCACTCAGAAAATTTACCTAACTCTTGAGGATCATTGGAGACATTTCAAACTATAAAAGATGTTT
Source organism: Cervus canadensis (assembly GCF_019320065.1). Taxonomy (NCBI): domain Eukaryota; kingdom Metazoa; phylum Chordata; class Mammalia; order Artiodactyla; family Cervidae; genus Cervus; species Cervus canadensis. The sequence goes on along the minus strand of NC_057404.1, from coordinate 14,759,477 downwards.
TAACCCTGACATCTAGAAATTTCCTTAACTGACTGCCCTGTGGGATGAAAAGTTAGTTTATAATTTGGTTCAAACATTAATTATCCTTTGTTTTTCTTTTGTTTCCATAGACGTGCCTCTTGGGCTTCCTTGATGCCTCATCTGGTAAAGAATCCACCTGCAATGTATGAGACATGGGTTCGAGCCTTGGGTTGGAAGATCCCTTGGGGGAAGAAATGGCAATCTACTCCAGTATATTTGTCTGAAAAATCCAATGGACAGAGGAGCCTGGTGGGCTACAGCCCAAAGGGTCGCAAAGAGTCAGACATGACTGAGCGACTAAGTATGCACACATGCATCTTATTAAATACCTGATTGCTTGCAGCATAGGCCAAGATTCCATAGCCCACCTGTATCACCACCTCCTGAAATGAGATACAGTGGTTTAACTGAATTGATTTGTTCTCAGAACAAAAAACACTGAAAACTATAGCACAGATTCATTAGTTTCTTCAAGAAATAATGATTGTGCTGGCACTGGTGTAGACTATGGGAATATAACAATCATGATCACAACATATTCCCTGCTCTCAAGAAACTTACTTTCTCAGAGAAGATAGATAACAAAACAAACAAATGAGCAAACAAGTCAGTCTTACTTATGGGTAAATTATCAGTTATTCAATAGGAACTTACAGGAAATGTGATTTAAATAGAGAGGTAAAGAAAAAGATCTCTGAACATGTGACATTTGAGCTGGGGCTTGGAATTTGTAAACAGGCAAAGATGGTTTCAAACAGAAGGCATAATAAGCCTTAGGCACTGAGAAGCAAGTCTTCATATGGCCAAGAAATAGAATGGAGGTCAGAGTGGCCGGAATGTGCTGAGTTGGGTGCAGAACAGAACGATACCATATTTAGGGATGTACGCAAGAAGCAGGTCGTGTTAGGTAGGTCCTGGCAAATGCAGTGGAGCCGAAGTAAGATAATTGTAATTAGTGAAGTTGATGAACAAAGAGAATGGCAGATTATGAAGTTAACAGTAGGCAAGGTGATCTCAGAAAAGCACCTGACATTCTCACACACAGTTGGATATCTTTTTAACACATATGAGAGGCCACTGAAGGATTTTAAGTATTGATGCAGAGATGGGTATCATCTGATTAAAGATCTATTTAAAATTTGGAAAGGACAATTCTTAAAATGAAACAGAAATAAGAACTTTTAGATTTCATGGACAAAAACATTAGAGGAAAAATTAAGCAATTATGAAGAGATTGTTTTTTTTAAAGCAAGAAATAAATAGAAAGTTTACTATTTTTTTGAGAATTTAACTACACTTTCAATGAAACAAATAGAAAATGAAGTTTAATTAAAATCTGACTTGCCATTTACTTAATTCAAGGTGTCACTTTTGATGAATTGCTTACCATTATGTTCAGATTTCTTTTTTATGGCTTTTAACATTGTATTATGCTTGCATGTTTTTTATAATTGATTTTATTCCTTTTGTAATCATTTTTTAAATTCAATTTTTGCTATACTACATAATTTCATTGCTCTTTTGGTTGTCAACTTTGTATAAATATTACTGCTTTTGTTTATTGCTTAGGTGAATTTTTTTCCATGTAGTATTTAAAAGAAAATAATAAATTTTAAATGTTGGACATAGAAATTGTAAACTATAAAGTTGTGTGCACAAATCCTCTGAGGAAGGAACAAAAGGATCATACTGTATATAGAAGAAAGATTTAGGTCAAAATTTTAAAGAGAAAAGTCCTTGCATATATTTAAAGAACGTGCAGTGTACTAGAACCATGAAGTAATTAGTTTATAAGACTTTGTATTTTACAGTAAACTTACTATATTTTTCAGTCTTGCTATTGTTAGTAGTCATCATCACTTTAAATTACGGCCTACTTTGGGTTGGTCAGTGTGCTGGGCACTGGAAACAAAAATGATATTTCTTCTGAAATGAGGCTTAGAAGACAACTTTCCTCTGGTGCTGTAGACTACATTTACTTTGCAGGATTTTACCATTAAAGTTTTCAATCCAAAATATGAAAAGACTGATCTAAATTAAATCTGGATTGAGAACACCTATAAACAGATGTTAGAGGAGGCTCAGAGTATAGATAAATTTTAAGAATATATTAAACATTTAAACATTTGTATTTGTTTATACCACAAGTGGGAGACTGAGATATTCTTTTTTTTTTAAAAAAAGCAGTAATACCTTGTGTTTACATAGTGCTTTACAGATTCAGAGTCTTTATACTTAAAATATTTCATATGGTATTCAGAATAATTCTTGAAGTAAACAAGGCAGCCACTTTCCCAACTGTGTGAATAGAAAAGGAGCCTAGTAGATGAGAGACTTGCATATATCTTGTATGTGATTTGAGTGAACTCAGACCTTCACCTTCTCTTCTCCTTTTCAAAGATCTTTCTGCTATGCTGTTCAGTTTTGTTATTATTTCCTGTCAAGGAAAATGTAAGTTAAACTGTTTGGACTATTAGGAGAAATTAATTGTGAGCTTTACATTTAAGTCTAAAATAAAATTCACCAGTGTTTTTTGGTGCTATATTAGATTGAGAAAAGACACAGAATTCATTTTGTGAAAATATTTAGAAAACATGATATGATAAATGATATCATTTATTATATGCCATGAATCGGTTTCTCCAGGCATATTATTATTTCCATTTTCATAATAAGAAATGTCCCTTCTATATCAATTGGAACAATTAGTTTTAATTCACAGAAATCACTCAGGTTAACTTAAGGACTTTATTTAAGTATATGAGTAATTTTCCAACTCTCAGAGAGGGCCAGGGAATGTAGCTTAGATTAGATCTAATAGCCAGGACCTATGCCTGACCTCAGGCACACTTCGGAGACCCTACAGTAGGGGACACAGGCAGAGGCCACGCAGATAGCATGGGAGGCACTGATGGAGTGCTGCCAACTATCTCTCTGCTGTCCTCTACCAGCTTTCACCAGAAAATGAATTATTCATAGTGCTTTGTTTTCTTTGGCACTTCCATTGTGGCTCATATGATAAGGAATCTGCCTGCAATGCAGGAAACCCAGGTTTGATCCCTGGGTCAGGAACATCCCCTGGAGAAAGGAGTGGCAACCCACTTCAGTATTCTTGCCAGGAGAATTCCATGGACAGAGAAGACTGGAGGGCTACTGTCCCTGGGGTCACAAAGAGTCAGACACGACTGAGCGACTAAACACACACTCTTTCCTTTGAGTAAAAAATTTCACAGAGCTGTTTCTGATTCATTAAGTCTACATCACATAATAAAATCATGTCAGTCAGTCCTGTGAATGAATTGAAAAGCTGGGAAGGCAAGTTCTCAAGTTCTGACTTTTTTTCTCTCCTAAAAGTGAACTCTTAAAAGGATAAATTCCCCAAACAAAGGACTTGTGATTAAACTGTTAGCCCCTCAATTGGGTCCCGCTCTTTGTGACCCCATAGACTGTAGCCCATCAGCCTCCTCTATCTCATAGAATTCTCCAGGCAAGAATACTGGAGTGAGTAGCCATTCCCTTCTCCAGAGACTCTTCCAAAGTCAGGTATTGATCCCGGGTCTCTTGTATTGCAGGCAGATTCTTTACCATCTGAGCCACTAGGGAAGCCCCTTGTGATTAAAAATGGTTGCCCAAAAAATGACACATGTGTACTATAAAACTGGGTAGATTTTTTAAATGGTCATACATTAATTCTTTACATAAGCTTTTACAATGTGAGTATTGCAGTTCCTTCTATCAAAAAATAGAGCGTCTTTCCTCCAAAATTGAGTCTGGGCAGGATACGGGACCTGCCTGCCCAATGCAATGAGGTAGAAATGATACTGCACCTGTTCTAAGCCTGGGCCTCACAAGAACTTCTACACTCTGCTCTCTATGGACACTGCTGCCTCAAGTGAACAATGGCAAGCTAACATCCTGAAGAATGGAGACTGCATGAAGCAGGCTTTACCATCACAGCCTTGACCTAGACACCTGAAGGAGCCACACAAGAAATGTCAGGCCATCAGCAGTTGACTACAGATGCATGCATGAACTCCACTGAACATAGGATTTAAACTCTGTCAGAAGACCCACCCTGTGAACCTGCAAACTGTCAGCCCATTTGCACTTGACATAGTAAGCTACTAAATCTTGGGGTGATTTGTATGCAGCAAGAGCTTATCAGATAGACTTACAGAAAAGTCATTCCATAAGGCATTCCTGGGAGGAATGGACTTCACATACGAAAATTCTTTTAGAAGATAGTTGTGGGTAAGATGAGCTTTTTAGATCAAATGAGCAATTTTCATGCCTCCTCAGGTACACCCATCACAGTCTGCTGTAGGTGTTTGTGGTTCCACTGTGCACTTGATTATCTTAAGGGGCAGCCAAAAAGAGGTTACCTTCATATGGTTTTAAACTACTCCAATGTCGATAGAGATTTTATCACAGTCTTTTTAATAGAAATTGATATATTTATTTCTTCCTTCTTATTTAACTGCCTATACTGTGTATTGCAGTATTCTTTTCCAATCTGAATAGCCCCTCAATAGCTGTTTATTGGAGTATTTGCCACTAGGTCACCTCTCTCTGACAGCAGGGTAATAGAGCTTAATGAAATATTTGTAAAGGGCAATGAACTGCACAGAAGAAATGTGCTTTAAAATTCTAAATGATGTTTCTCACTAACACCATTAACAACAGATTTCCCCCACATCTGTGTAGCTTGGGTTTCACTCAACCAACCATGCATCTTGTAGTCACACCACCTGAAATGTTAGGTGAGTGAATGACTCACGGAGACAAATTGCCAAGGGAAAATACATCATAGAAGCTGTCTTCAACCAGTTTGGGAATTAAATGATAAAACTGCGAATTGCTAAAATCTTTTCCCATAATGCGAATCTTTATGATGATCATGATGTTTTAAAATCTCTTTTTGTCTGGCATTATTTAGATATTAGTATTTAATTGCATCACATTATTATTATCATCCAATAACCTTAATGTATCTCTAAGCTCTCTTCCGTTAGATTCTGTCACATATGAGTTCATGCTGAGACCAATAGATCTCACATTGTTAAAGCTGAAAGGAACTTTTAAGTTAATGTATATTAAATGCTTAATAGGATGCCTTGAAAGGAGTAATTAGACCATACACATTAGTTAGTAGTAGTATCACGATTACTATTATTATTAAACCCTTGCAATTTAAAGCTGAGAAAACTGAGGCATCTACATAAATATTCCTAGTAATATGTTCCATAACTTCAGCAAACATTCTCTTATTTAAAAAATATTTTCAGTTACCTCCTGTAGTCACATATTAGAGAAGGGAATGACAATCTACTCAAGTATTCTTGCCTTGAGAATTCCATAAACAGAGAAGCCTGGTGGGCAACAGTTCATGGGGTCTCAAAGAGTTGGACACAACTGAGTGACTAACACGCACACAAATAGTCACATGTAGAAAAAATAGATGAGAAAGATAGAGTTCCTGTGTTCCATTTACTGACGATTTGTTGGAATCTGTGCCTGTACATATGTAAAGACGTGTTTTAAACTCCAACTTGACATCCAGGCAGGGTCCGTCCTTGGATGGCTCTTGTCTTAATCCATGTTCTGATAAGATGTATATTATGTACTAGAAAAGGGAAGAAGGGGCACAACTGAATTGCTCTGTACAGTGAAGGAGTAAGGATTTTAAGGCCCCCTGTAGAAAATCTGGGAAAGAGAAAGGGGGGTAAAGAGGAAGGGAAGGGAAGATGAAGAAAAAAATGAGAGAGAAAGGAGGGAAGAGACGAGGAAGGAAGAAGCTAAGAAAGCTGAGTGCTTCTTGGAATACAGTGGCTAGAGAAAATACAGGATACCCAATAAAATCAGAATTTTAGATCATCTATTAAAATTTTTGTACAATGATGTCCCAAATGGTGCAAGGGTATATATACAATCTTGTTTAGCTGAAATCCAAATTTAGCTGAGTGATCTGTATCTATAATTCTAAGTCTTACCACACTACTTTGGGAGAACAGAGATAAAGAAGAAAACTGTATACAAATTAGACATAGATATTATGAGACGTGAAAGGTTAATACCTCCTCTGTCTTCTCTATAGATGTTATAGATCTCCTTTTATGTGACTGCTTTTCTTTCTCCTTTACCGGATCAGTCTCATCTCTACTTAGAAACCTCAAAGGTACCTCAAGCAGAATGTTATCTAAAACCAAACTCATGGCATTACTCTTTTGGTCTCTGCTAAGAGTCATTCTCAGAGCAATCTGTGAATCCCCTTTTTATAATGGCTTCCTTGCCTCCCCCATCACTCTCTATTTCATTATGTTGCTTTATTTACTCTGTAAAACACATATCTTACACTACCTTATCTATTTGTTTGCACACTTCTTTGTGATCTGGCTTCTCTCACTAAAATAGGAGCTCTATGGAAGTAGGGAACTTGTAAATTTAGTTTACATTAGCAGTTTATTACCTAGAACAACAGACTCTCACAAATCAATATTGAGTAAATGTTGAATGCTGCTGCTGCTGCTGCTAAGTAGCGTCAGTCGTGTCCGACTCTGTGCGACCCCATAGACGGCAGCCCACCAGGCTCCCCCGTCCCTGGGATTCTCCAGGCAAGAACACTGGTGTGGGTTGCCATTTCCTTCTCCAATGCATGAAAGTGAAAAGTGAAAGTGAAGTCTCTCAGTCATGTCCGACTCTTCACGACCCCATGGACTGCAGCCCACCAGGCTCCTCCATCCATGGGATTTTCCAGGCAAGAGTACTGGAGTGGGTTGCCATTGCCTTCTCCAAAATGTTGAATAAATTGGTGCATAAATGAACTACTGCCTAAACCTAGTTTTCTTATACTATTTTCTGTCTCAAAGAATAGCATTACCAAGTATCTAATTTTGCAGGTGTCATGAATTTGATCTTTGAAATAATTTTTAGCCTGCAATGTCCACATCCAATTCAATTTTAAATGTTATCTATTATTTTTTACATATTTGAAAATCAGCTTAATTCTCAACATTTCTACAACTATTATACTATCTCCATTGTTATAAACTCTACCTTAGACTCTTTTTACTTTCCTAAAAGGTGGGTACATATCCTCCGAAGGGTCCTTCCAAAGAATTCTCCATAGCATGGTCAGAGTGATCTTAAAGAAAAGAAAACTTGGTCATAACATACTTCCTCTCCCTCTCCCCCAAACAGAATTTAAAACAAAACTGAAAAATAAAATTAAAACAAACTTTACTTTTAAATGGATGAATAAATAGTAGATTAATAAGTTCATGATTCATGAACTGACCTCTAGGAAATGGCCAGTCTCAACTAGCACCATATTGCTTCAGTTCAGTTCAGTTCACTCACTCAGTCGTGTCTGACTCTTTGCGACCCCGTGAACTGCAGCATGCCAGGCCTCCCTGTCCATCACCAACTCCCGGAGTTCACCCAAACCCAGTTGATTGAGTCAGTGATGCCATCCAATCATCTCATCCTCTGTCGTCTCCCTCTCTTCCTGCCCTCAATCTTTCCCGGCATCAGGGTATTTTCAAATGAGCCTGATATTCGCATCAAGTGGCCAAAGTATTGGAGTTTCAGCTTCAACATTAGTCCTTCCAACGAACACCCAGGACTGATCTCCTTTTGGATGGACTGGTTGGATCTCCTTGCAGTCCAAGGGACTCTCAAGAGTCTTCTCGAACACCACAGTTCAAAAGCATCAATTCTTCAGTGCTCAGCTTTATTTATAGTCCAACTCTCGCATCCATACATGACCACTGGAAAAACCTTAGCCTTGACCTTTCTTGGCAAAGTGATATCTCTGCTTTTTAATATGCAGTCTAGGTTGGTCATAACTTTCTTTCCAAGGAGTAAGTGTTTTTTAATTTCATGGCTGCAGTCACAATCTGCAGTGATTTTGGAGCCCAGAAAAATAAAGTCAGCCACTGTTTCCGCTGTTTCCCCATCCATTTGCCATAAATTGATGGGACCGGATGCCATGATCTTAGTTTTCTGAATGTTGAGCTTTAAGCCAACTTTTTCACTCTCCTCTGTCACTTTCATCAAGAGGCTCTTTAGTTCTTCTTCACGTTCTGCCATAAGGGTGGTGTCATCTGCATATCTGAGGTTACTGATATTTCTCCCGGCAATCTTGATTCCAGCTTGTGCTTCCTCCAGCCTAGCATTTCTCATGATGTACTCTGCATATAAGTAAATAAGCAGGGTGACAATATACAGCCTTGACGTACTCCTTTTCCTATTTGGAACCCGTCTGTCGTTCCATGTCCAGTTCTAACTGTTGCTTCCTGACCTGCATACAGGTTTCTCAAGAGGCAGGTCAGGTGGTCTGGTATGCCCATCTCTTTCAGAATTTTCCAGTTTATTGTGACCCACACAGTCAAAGGCTTTGGCATAGTCAATAATGCAGAAATAGATGTTTTTCTGGAACTCTCTTGCTTTTTTGATGATCCAGTGGATGTTGGCAATTTGATCTCTGGTTCCTTTTGTAAAACCAGCTTGAGCATCTGGAAGTTCATGGTTCATGTATTGCTGATGCCTGGGTTGGAGAATTTTGAGCTTTACTTTACTAGTGTGTGAGATGAGTACAATTGTGAGCTAGTTTGAGCATTCTTTGGGATTGCCTTTCTTTGGGATTGGAATGAAAACTGGCCTTTTCCTGTCCTGTGACCACTGCTGAGTTTTCCAAATTTGCTGGCATTTTGAGTGCAGCACTTTCACAGTGTCCTCTTTCAGGATTTGAAATAGCTCCACTGGAATTCCATCACCTCCACCAGCTTTGTTTGTAGTGATGCTTTCTAAGGCCCACTTGACTTCACATTCCAGGATGTTCCCTTTCTCACTCTGTCTCTCTCTTTCCCTCTCTATTCACCACCTCCATTATTTGCGGGTGTTGGATCTTAAATGAATACAATCGAACTTTTCATAGCATGTGTTTTTTAATATATTATCAGTTTTGGCCTGCAAATGGCTCTCTCTTTTTATCCTTTTTAGTCTTTAATATGATAAGCTTGTTCTAATCCATCATTCAACTCAAGATCTAGAACACTAACACATTTTACATCTACTTATGTGCCCTTTCCCAATTCCACTGTTCTTTCGACTCTCTCAGCCTGAGGCAACTACTATTGAGAAACTAACAGTATGTGTCTGTGTGCATGTGTATATTTTGCCTGCTGTCAAAAACTCACCTGAGACCTGTTTTTGTGCAACCAGTAAGCTAATTATAATTTTCACATTTTAAAATAATGGTAAAAAGACACAAATAAAAATATATGTAAACATTTTTTTCCACTGAGTAATATATTGCTGAAGTCCATTCATATTCCTGTGTATAGCTGTAGATCATTTATGTTGGTTGCTATATAATAGTCCATTATGAGTATAGTACACAATTATCTATTCTTGCTCGCTACGTCTATTTTTAGCTCTCCATTCAAACTATACGTTTTCTTTGTATGTATATCACCTCTTTCTTAAAATTAACTCTTTTGATAGTCAATTAAATACTCTTTCCTTTGATCCTAGCTCAATCTTCATTTGTTGGGAATCATTCCTTGCATTTCCTGTCCACATTAACAATTATCATTGAAAAAGTGTGTAATTCTCCATTGAAGTAATATTTTATTTATGGATATTATTTCTTGGTTGTTCTGTCTTTATCTTCCATTATAACCTTCATCAGGGGAAAGCTTATGACTTTTTTTCTTTTTTTTTGGTGATTATTTATTTCCAGAACCTAGCATAGTGCTTGGTAGAGAAAGAAAGAAAGAATAGTCATTTAGTCATGTCTGACTTTTGCAACTCCATGTATTGTAGCCTACCAGGTTCCTCTGTCCATGAAATTCTCCAGGCAAGAATATTAGAGTGGGTAGCCATTCCATTCTCCAGGGATCTTCCTGATTTAGAGATCAAACCTGGGTCTTCCACACTGCAGGAAGATTCTTTACCATCTGAAGCAACAGGGAAGCCCACAATGTTCTGTTTGTAGTACATATTTGTTAACTGAATGGATATAGTGACTATTTCTCACTAATATTTTTGTTTGTGTGAATAAATTCACCTGGCAATACAAAGTATTTCCAAAATATATCTAGGTACAAATGGTTACAATGGCAGGTGGAACAGATGAAGGAGCATGAAGATATGACTAACAACTGGATTATTTTGAAAATCAACTATAACAAAACACTGGTAAAGACTATATAGTGACTAATAGGGACATGAACAGAACAGTAATTAATTCACATTAGGTTTGCAAAGCCTCATACATTTGATCTGGGTCAAATGTTGAGAACTGAAAAAGTTGTGTAGAATTTAGTTCCCTCAATTTCTTTTAATTTGCAAAATGAGAGAGCTGGATTAAATAATGTCTAAAGTGTTTTCCACAGCTTCCATTTTAAGTATTTGTGTTTTGCACACACATTAATTAATTTCTAATCCTGCTTTCCATATTAATAAGTACTTTCTCATGGGCAACATAGTTCTATCAATGAACATATACTTGGTATTACTGCGCACAAGAAACCCTAATAACTCTTGTCTTAACTCTGCTTTGCTAGGAGAGATACTAACATAAGATTGTCTCATTCTTGTAGTGTTTCCTGAAGCACTTTATCATTATTACTACTTCTTCAGATGAAGATTAAACTTTCTGTCTCAAAAAGAAAAAAAAAAAAAACTGCTCTCTTTTTTTCTGACTGTAGTCATTAATTTTTTTTTTCTTTTAAAACTTTATAGTATCAATGGTCATGTCAGTTATGGAGTATCCTATGGACGTCCTATCTGATCAGGTTGACTATAGATTTCTCACAAAAACTACAGAACACTGTTGACTTAGTCCAATTAGCAAAAGGCATCGATTTTGATTAACTGTTTTATAATCTAGTTCTCAGCTCCAGCTTTGCCATCAGTTTGTTCTGCTTATCACCTATCTGTGATCTGTCTCTTCACAGTCTGGCCACAGATAGAGGGAGAACACTCTCTTCATCCACTTCTAGAGAAAGAGCTCTTCTGTGTTTAAGACTAAACAAATAAAAAGCAATTTTATAGGTACCCTTATTTCAAAAGGTGTTTGAGAATATAAATTATCAGTATTAAAGAAATTAAATATCTCCCAAAATGTTTACAAGGTTGGTGCAAAAGTAATTGTGGTTTTGCATTGTTGAAATTTGCCATTTGATATTGGAATGCATACTTAAATAAGTGTGGTTTTATTATATAGCATTTGAGTGCATGTTTCTTGCTTTTTTGTTGCTAATGACTTATTACTTGCTATTTATTTTATATTTACTTTAGACTACAGAAATGGTGTTAGACAAAGAGCAAATTTGAATGATTTTCTTATTTGAGTTCAAAATGGGTCATAAAGCAGTGGAGACACCTTGCAACATCAACCACACATTTGGGCCAGGAACTGCTAACAAACATAAAGTGCAGTGGTGGTTCAAGAAGTTTTACAAAGAGGATGAGAGCCTTGAAGATGAGGAGCATGGTGGCCAGTCATAGGAAGTTGATAATGACCAACTGAGAACCATCATGGATTCTGACCCTCTAACAACTACATGAGAAGTTGCCAAAGAACTCAACATCAACCATTCCATGGTCATTTGACATTTGACGCAAACTGGAAAGGTGAACAAGCTTGATGAGAGAATGTCTCATGAGAGGGCCCAAAATAAAAAAAAATACTATCATTTTGAAGTGTGGTCTTCTCTTATTTTATGCAGCAAAAATGAATCATTTCTTGATTGGATTGTGACATGCGATTAAAAAGTGGATTTTACACAACAAACCGTGATGACCAGTTTAGTGGCTGCATTTAAAAGAAGCTCCAAAGCCAAACTTTCACCCAAAAAAGATAATGGTTGCTGTTTGGTGGTCTGCTGCTGGTCTGATCCACTACAGCTTTCTGAATCCTGGTGAAATCATTACATCTGGGAAGTATGCTCAGTACATCAATTAGATGCACCGAAATCTGCAACATCTGGAGCCAGGACTGGTCAACAGAAAGAGACCAATTCTCCACGACAATGCCTGACCACACGCCACACAACCAGCACTTCAAAAGTCGAACGAATTGGGCTACGAAATTTTGCCTCATCTGCCACGTTCACCTGGTCTCTTGCCAACTGACTACCACTTCTTCAAGCATCTCAACAACTTTTTGCAGGGAAGACTCTTTCACGACCAGCAGGAGGCAGAAAATGCTTTCCAATAGCTTGTTGAATTGACTCAAGGATTTTTACACCATAGGAATAAACAAACATTTCTCATTGGCAAAAATGTGTTGATTGCAATGGTTCTATTTTGCTTAATAAAGATGTTTTTGAGCCTAGTAATAATGATTAAAACTCACAGTCTGAAATTGCAGTTAATTTGCGTCAACCTAATTCTTTCATGTATTTCATGAATACTTTCATGACCATGTATGGATGTGAGAGTTGGACTGTGAAGAAAGCTGAGCACTGAAAAATTGATGCTTTTGAGCTCTGGTGTTGAAGAAGACTCTTGAGAGTCCCTTGGACTGCAAGGAGATCCAACCAGTCCATCCTAAAGGAGATCAGCCCTGGGTGTTCATTGGAAGGACTGATGCTGAAGCTGAAACTCCAATACTTTGGCCACCTCATGCGAAGAGTTGACTCATTGGAAAAGACCCTGATGCTGGGAGGGATTGGGGGCAGGAGGAGAAGGGGACAACAGAGGATGAGATGGCTTGATGGCATCACCGACTCAATGGGCATGAGTTTGAGTAGACTCTGGGAGTTGGTGATGGACAGGGAGGCCTGGCGTGCTGCGATTCATAGGGTCGCAAAGAGTCAAACACGACTGAGCGACTGAACTGAACTGAACTGAATGCTTTCAAACTCTCTTGTAAGGTTTATTACTATGTCTGTTTTAACAGTGTACTAAAATCTTGTATCAGTCATTCTGTCAGGAATGGGAAGAGGAACTATGAACATTCTATTCAGAGTTTACTTGCAATCACCTGGACATACCACTAGATGGTGGTAAAACTGGTAAGGCATTCAATGTCCTTGGATTTAGAATGAGCAAAAAGAAGTGAAATTTGGGGATTTATTGGCTTGACATAATAAATAAGTTAGGAAAATATTAGAACAGGAAATTCCTGAACTCAGAATGATGACATATTTTCTCATTTCTGTTCCTTAATCCTCAACTGAACTGCAATAGTTGGTAAATATTCTCCATTTCAAACTTAATTGCCAATTGAGATTCCAGAAAATACACTAAAGTGATACTTAATTTTTCTCTTCTCTTTGATTTGTATAACTGTGCCATTATTTTTGAAAAACAGTTTCTAGAAGATGGGCTTTGTGGGTTATGTTTTTTAACTGCTTACTTTTATTTTTGTTGTTACAACTGCTAAGTCGTGTCCAACTCTCTGAGACTGCACCAAGCCAGGCACTCCTGTCCTTCATTATCTACTGGAGTTTGCTCAAACTCATGTCCATTGAGTCAATCATGCCATCCAACCATCTCATCCTCTGCTGCCTCCTTCTCCTCCTGCCCTCAACATTCTCAGCATCAGCTGTGCTTAGTCACTCAATTATGTCCAGCTCTTTGCACCTCCATGGACTGTAACAAGCCAGGCTCCTCAGTCATGGTGATTCTCCAGGCAAGAACACTGGAGTGAGTTGTCATGCCCTCCTCCAGGGGATGTTCCCAACCCAGGGATTGAACCCAAGACTCCCGCACTGTGGGCGAATTCTTTACTGTCTGAGCCACATTAGGGTCTTCTCCAATGAGTTGGCACTTCACATCAGTTGACCAAAGTATTGAAGCTTCAGCTTCAGCATCAGTCCTTCCAATGAATCTTCAGGGTTGATTTCCTTTAGGATTGACTAGTTTGATCTCCTTGCAGTCCAAGAGATTCTCAAGAGTCTTATCTAACACCACAATTTGGAAGCATTATTCTTCAGTGCTCAGTCTTCTTGGGCCTCCCTGACAGATCAGTTGGTAAAGAATCCACCTGCAATGCAGGAGACCTTGGCTCAATCCCTGGGTCAAGAAGATCCCCTGGAGAAAGAATTGTCAGCAGCCTCAGAGGAACCTGGCAGGCTACAATCCACAGGGTCACAAGTGTCAGATTCAATTTGGTGACTAAACCACCTTCTTTATAGTGCAACTCTCACATCTGTACATGACTACTGGAAAATCCATAGCTTTGACTATATGGTCCTTTATTTGCAAGGTTATATCTTGGCTTTTTAATACACTGTATAGGTTTGTCATAGCTTTCCTTCCAAGGAGCAAGTATCTTAATTTCATGGCTGTAGTCAATGTCCACAGTGATTTTGAAGCCCAAGAAAACAAAATCTGTCACTGCTTCCACTTTTTCCCCTTCTATTTGCCATGAAGTGGTGGGACCAGATGCCATGATCTTAGTTTTTTGAATGTTGAGTTTTAAGTCAGTTTTTTCAATCTTCTCTTTCACCCTCAGCAAGAGGCTCTTTAGTTCCTTTTTACTTTCTGCTATTAGGGTGGTATCAGCTGCATATCTGAGGTTGTTGATATTTCCCCCAGAAATCTTGATTCCACCTTGTACATCATCCAGCCCATCATTTCTCATGATGTACTTTGCATATAAATTAAATAAACAGGGTGACTATATATAGCCTGCTGTACTCCTTTCCCAATTTTGAACCAGCCATTTGTTCCATGTCCAGTTCTAACTGTTGTTTCTTGACCTGCACACAGGTTTCTAAGGAGACAAGTAAGGTGGTCAGGCATTCCCATCTCTTTAAGAATCTTCCAGTTTTTTGTGATTCACACAATCAAAGGCTTTCATGTAGCTAATGAAGTAGATGTCGATTTTTTTCTGGAATTCTCTTGCTTTCTCTATGATTCAGTGAACGTTGGCAATTTAATTTCTAGCTCTTCTTCCTTTTCTAAATCCAGTTTGTGCATCTGAAAATTCTCAGTTCATGTACTGCCAAAGCTTAGTTTGAAGGATTTTAAGCATATCCACCTGCAATGCGGGAGACCTGGGTTCGATCCCTGGGATGGGAAGATCCCCTGGAGAAGGGGAAGGCTACCCGCTCCAGTATTCTGGCCTGGAGAATTCCACGGATGTACAGTCCATGGGGTCACAAAGAGTAGGACACAACTGAAAGACTTTCACTTTCACTTCCACTTTAAAGCATAACTTTATCAGCATGTGTATAATGTCAGCCATTGTGACATGTGGCTTCCCAGGTGCCTCAGGTAAAACTCCACTTGTCAAGCAGAAGCTGAGTGTTCAGTCCTTGGGTCAGGAAGATCCCCTGGAGAGGAAAATAACAACCCTCTCCAGTGCTCTTGTTTGGGAAATGCCTTAGACAGAGGAACCTGGGATTGCAAAGAGTCAGACACAACTAAATAGCAACAATATCTGTTTATATGTCTATCTACCTAGCACATCTACCTCATCTATCCATATCTTATATCCCCAGATTAAGAGTTTCAGAAATTAAATTATTTACCTTCTCTTAAATCCCCCACAGGAATGCTCACTGAAATGTAAACATAGCCAGTTATATTAGTCAGAATTTTTCAAAGAAACAGAACCAGTAGGTTATACATTTATTATGAGAGACTGGCCCACATAATTAAGGAGGCTGAGAAGTCCCATGCTTAGCTGTCTGCAAGCTGGGTGCCTAGGAAGCCAGCGGTATAGTTCCAGTCCAAACCCAAAGCCCCAAGACTCAGGAGGACTGGTGCTCAAGGGCAGGAGAAGATGGATGTCCCCACTCAAGCAAAAAAAGAGCAAGTTTACTCTTTTTTGTTCTGTTGAGCCCTCAGCAAACTATATGTTGCTCATTAACATTGGTAAGGGCAATATTGTTTACTCAATCTACCTATTCAAATGCTCGTCTTTTCTAGAAATGCTCTCACAGACACGCCTATAAAAGATTTTTACTAGCTACCTGGGTATGATTCAGCCTAGTCATGTTGACACAGAAAATAAATCATCACAGCAGCACTCCATAAATGCTTGTTGAAAGACATGCTACTCTGACTCCCAGTTCAAATCTTCAGCCAGTTATGTAATTTATTTTTGAAGTTCATCTGACCCTAGGGTCTTTGAACTTTTGTCCCCAGGAAATGGCCTCTAAGAACATTAGCAAGGCCAAATCTCAGAAGTGAAGACCTCATTATCTCCCCAACTTAGCATCTTGGGGGAAGACATCCTGTAACTCATTCAGCAGAGTATGTCTGCTGCTCCTCCTGTTACTGTCATCCCATTTCTAGGCTTTGCTGTTGGTTGTCCAGTTTTGCAACTTTGCTACTTTTCAATAGAGGGCTTTGCCTTTC
Source organism: Cervus canadensis (assembly GCF_019320065.1). Taxonomy (NCBI): domain Eukaryota; kingdom Metazoa; phylum Chordata; class Mammalia; order Artiodactyla; family Cervidae; genus Cervus; species Cervus canadensis. The sequence continues at coordinate 14,743,133 of NC_057404.1, read as the reverse complement.
TGTGGTGTGTGTCCTTAGCTGAGTATAATTACAGACTCCCCCACACATTCTTTCATCATGTCTTCTGATGTATCTCTAACATAAGTTGTTAAAGAAAGTAGGAGGTGAGTGGGTTAGTCTTAATGAATATCATCTGTAGCCCCATACATTCCAGAATAACATGCAAAAAAAGGACAGATCTTTTGAGCAGCCAAATATTTAACAAAATAGCAACCTGTATTATGATAAGCCACTCTTCACCCAGGAAGCATGAGAAAAATGTTTTGCTTGTACATTTTCTTCCTTTGAACAACTCTTCCTCTTTCACAGTTCTGTAACACAGTAGCCAAAACAATGAAACACATATATATTTTTCTTCATGAGATTCTAAATTCCCAAACGCATGAACTTTAAAATTCTTATTCCTATCATCTAGGTCAGGAGTCCAGAGTAAAATCCTATGTGGCTAATTTGACCCGCCACCTGTTTTTGTCAATAAAGTTTTTTTTTTTGTCAATAAAGTTTTATTGGCACAAACCACAGCCTCTCATTTATATTTGCCTGTGATTTCTTCTTGAACTGCAATGGCAGAAGTGAGTAGTTGTGACAGAGACCATGTAGCCTTTAAATTTTAATATATTTACTTTTTTGCCATTACAGAGAAAGTTTGCCAACCTTGATTCAGTTCTTAAAAAATTTGTTGCGTAAGTGAATTAATGCAGATTATTATTATATTGATGTAAATCTTGACTATAAATAAAAATACAGTCAGTTAAAATTGCATGTTTTCTTAAAATGAGTCAAGAGATACTTAGTAATTTATCTACAGAGAATACAAGGTGAAATACTTTACTGGATTTAATCAACTTACCAAATTGACTGTCTATTGTATCTTTTGTCTATTTGTGGGTTGTTTTGGAAACCAAAATTTCTGAGAGTTTTAATTACCTTAACAAATTGTGATTCATTTTTGTATCACATGGACTAAGTGTTACTGAAATGTGTTATTAAGGCTATTAGTTCCATGAAAAAAATATTAATAATTTCTTGGCATACAAACCACATAATCAAGTGAGATAAAAGGTTTTTCTTTTCTTTTTCTAATTTTAAACTTTATTTATTTTTATTTTTTTATTTTTTTCATTTAAAGGTTTTTCTTTTTAAAGTTAGATTTTATTTATTTATTTTTTTTTCAGCAGCTTTAGGTTCACAGCAAAATTGAGTAGCGGTTATAGAGATTTGCCATGTACCTCCTACCCCCACATAGCAGCACCTCTTCCACTCTCAACATCTCCCCCATTCCTAGTGGTATATTTGTTACAACAGATGAACCTACACTGACATATCACCCAAAGTCCCTAGGTAACATTAGGGTTCACTCTTGGTGTTGCATATTCTGTAGGTTTTGAGAAATGTATAATGACATATGTCTACCATTATTGTTCATACAGAGTATTGTCACTGCCCTAAACAGCCTTCTGTGTTTTCTCTATCCCACCATCTCCCCTAACTCCTGGAAACCACTATTTTTTTTTAACTGTCTTAACAACTTTGTCTTTTATAGAATGTTATATAGCTGAAATCGTATAGTATGTAGCCTCTTCATATTGGCTTCTTCTACTTAGTAATATGTACTTTTTACTCCATATCTTTTTATAATTTGATAGCTCATTTCTTTTCATCCCTTTGAAAAATGTTTTGTTGTCTGGATGTACCATGGTATATTTATCCATTCACCTACTGAATGATATCTTGGTTGCTTCCAAGTTTTGGCACTAATGAATAAAGCTGCTATAAACATGCATGTGCAGGTTTTTGTGTGGACATAAGTTTTCAACTCATTTGGACAAATATCAAGAAAAACGATTGTTGGATTGTATGGTAAGACTATGTTTAGTTTTATAAGAAACTGCCAAATAGTCTTCCAAAATGACTGTACCACTTTGCATTTCTACCAGTAATGAATGATAGTTCAGCATTTGGTGAACTATCAGTTCAAACATTCAGTGTTTGAGATTTTCATCTTTCTAGTAGGTGTGGTTTTGTTTTTAACAATATTTTGAAATGCTTTCAAAAATTTAAAAATAAATTCTGAATATTTGGGGTGTGGTAAAGCATATATTTCTTAAAATAAATTGATCATTAAAATGTATTGCTGTAGGATAGCTTATAAAATGAATGTTCTAGGCAACTGCTGATAGCCTTTTTGTGTCTCAGTGCCTAGCATCTTGCCTGGCTCATAGAAGCTATCTGTGAATATTTGTTGAACAAATGAATACCTGAATTGGAACTCAGGGATCTGGACTGGCTGAAGTTTAAATGAATACAGATGTGGTGGGATAATCTTCAGCCTGCTTGCTGAAAAGGAGGCTAGCACTCACATGCAAGAAATTCCCAAGACTTAAGCTGAAGCTGTTATACAAATGTTCTATTTTTAAATACAATATAGGTCAATTAAATGGTTAATTTTAGCATTAAAATAGAAATAGAAATATAAGATCAATTAATTGTTTTATTTTTGAGAGCTTAACAAGTTGACCAATACTTCATAATAATGCAGTTTTCTTTGGCAGCCGGTAAGTTGCTGATGGCAGTTTTCTTTGTCTGAACTGTTATTAAACTGTGCTATTAAGTGAGATTTATTTGGTGAGGTATGAGTGGATCTGTAACAAATAAGCACAGACCACGCTGTTGTCTATAATACAGGAATTTGGAGAGAATTTTCTTTATCCTCTTTGTGTAAGCCACATTTTATCATATTTTGAATATGATCTAGGTAAGCTTTCCCAAATGCATCTCATACAATGACAAATTTAAGTTAGCATTTTATTTGAAAAGTTTTATGTAACTTTGTACTTGGCTTCATATATTCATTTAATACGGGACTTTTGTTGTCTTACGCACTTCCCTCAGTTCTTATTCTAAATAGCAAATTTATGTTATTCCATTTTACAAATGGGGAGGCTAAATTCTGGAGCAGGCTTCAATGCTATTTTAACACTAAGATTATAAATAGAGTGGTATTTAAGTCTCTAAATGTTCATCTACCTTCTAAGCTAAATTTGTGTTTTATTTTATGTTTTTTAATGTTATATATAATATATATATATATATATATATATATTTTTTTTTTTTTTTACTCTAGGGCAGCAAACATGTTATGATTACTTTCCCTATCATTGTCAGTATTCAAAAATTCTGAAATGACTTACCTTTTATCTTTTCTTAGTCAACTTGTTAAGAGAGGGAAGTACTTCCACAGGGAAGTACTTACAGTGGTCCCTTGGTAACTGTGGGGAATTGATTCCAGGATCTCTGTGGATATCAAAATTCTTGGCTGCTCAAGTCCATCATATAAAATGATGCAGTGTTAATATTTGCATATAACCTACACACATCCTCCACAAACTTTAAGTCATCTCTAGATTACTTATAATACTTAATGAAATGTAAAGGCTATGTAAATAGTTGTAAATACAATGTAAATGCTATGTAAATAGTTGCTGGTATGTGGCAAATTCAAATTTTCTTTTTGGAACTTTTTGGATTTTTTTTTTTTTTCTGATCCTTGGTTGGTTGAATCCTCAAATATGGAATCCTCAGATATAGAAGGCCAACTATATCTCTACTTTGAAAAACTTTACAAGTACACCAAGCATGATAAAGAAAAGTAAACTTCTTAAATTTCACGACTGCTGCTGGAATATAAATTTCGACGGATATAATTTTAATTCTTTTCATACTAATACAAAATTTCAAAAGGTGCTTTTTTTATTAGGGAAAAAATTCTGATTATGTACACAGAGGCTATAAAATGTGTTAGAATTTTTAAACACAAAATATGTAGTGATACAAATTAAAGTTTAAAAAATACTACTACAAATAAATTTTAGTAGAAGTGATTTGCAGATCACCTTTTTAGGACATTTGGTCAATTTTCTCAAGGGGACCATGCTATGAGTAATTGTTCTGGATTGAACTAGTCCCAAAGGCTTATACACAGCGTAATAAATAACACATTGCCAGGAGAACTCTGTCTGGGGATAAAGCTCAGGAAGAAGTAAGGCTATTGGTGGGAGGTTTTGTGTGCCATGATAAAATGTGAGAAATGGACTCTGGAAAATGGGAATCACTAAAGACTGTCTGGAGAACTGAACTAGTTTGACTTGAGTTTTAAAAATATGTCTGTTTGGAGAGTGTGGCATGTAGGTTAAGTCTAGACTTAGAGATGACAAATTAGGAATCTATTACAAAGTTCCAGAAATTTTATGAAAACCTAAAAGCTATCATAAATCAAGGTACAGATGATGCTGAGGGAATTTCCAAATGTTTAGGGAGAAAACAAAAATAAAAAGCAATAGGAAAGGAAGAATAGTTTCAAAAGAAGCAGGTAGTGGGAGAATGTGAATAATCAAAGAACCTGGACTGTAGGTAGCCAAAACAGAAAAATGGATATGGGAAGGAAAACTGAGGTAGCACACATCTGTCAGGTCCACTAAAGAAGGCTTCAGGAAAGACACTGAATCAAGACATTCTCTCTTTAAAGGCACATTCCAGATTCTTACATAAATGAAAAGTTATCTGCAAATTTTGATATACACTTGCTACCTCTATGATTGTAAACCAGATATTTGGGTTTCAACTAGTGGCTGTTCAAATGCCTTCCCATTAAGGAGATTTTAAGGTGATTCAGACAATTGTTGATTTAATATCCAACACATCACATGAGCATTATTATGGGAAAAAAATATCAAAGTCTCTTTAGAAGTTCTTTTAGTTCTCTCTATATGACCTTTCTAAATGACTTATATGTAAGCTTTTCATTTATGAAAATCTTATCTATGAAAGTAATTAATATATCAAGATGATTTTAGACTCTCTCAGAAATATGACACCATGACTAATTTAGGACCTACTATGGCAACATGGCACTGTTAAGATACCACATGTTGGGATTTGAATTGCCTCACATTTAGCTTTATATTGATAGTCTCATATTTGGATCTTGTCCAGTTAGCTTTTATTTAGCTGGGCTCATGTGTTAGAGAAATATGGGAAAATAATCAAAGGTAACTTATGCAGTGATTCATATGCTAAGTATTTTATCTGATCCAGCCAAGATTATATTTGAAACTATGTGTATAATATATTTTCTGATACATGAACTTAATTGAAAAATAAAATTGAGATACACCTTGCTAATAGACTCATAGATGAATTGATTGTGTACTTTCATTGGCAACTGTTTATGCACTGGCTCAGATAATGTTAGTTTTACATTCTCAAATGTCAGGCTAACTGGGACTCTAAGCCTACTATATCTACAACATATTTAAGTATAGTTTATACAGAGCATTCTGTGGTTTTGATGCCTAGTAATGGTATAAAACCAAACAATAATGATTATAATTAGTTGTTGTTCAGTTGCTAAGTTGTGTCTGACTCTTTGCTACCACATAGATTGCAGAATGCCAGGCTTCCTGGTCTTCACTATCTTTTGGAATTCTGCTCAAATTCATGTCGTTGAGTTGGTGATGCTATCTAACTGTCTCATCCTCTGCCATCCTCTTCTCCTTTTGCCTCCAATCATATCCAGCATCAAGGTCTTTTCAAATGAGTCAGCTCTTCGTATCAGGTGGCCTAAGTATTGGAGCTTCAGCATCAGTCTTTCCCATGAATATTTAGGGTTGATTTCCTTTAGGACTGACTGGTTTATCTCCTTGCAGTCCAAGGGGCTCTCAAGAGTCTTCTCCAGCACCACAATTTGAAAGCATCAATTCTTCTGCACTCAGCCTTCTTTATGTTCCAAGTCTCATATCCTTTCATGACAACTGGAAAAACCATAGCCTCAACTATATGAATTTTTTCAGACAAAGTGATATCTTTGCTTTTTAAAACACTCTCTAGGTTTGTCATAGTTTTTCGTCCAAGGAGCAAGCAGCTTTTAATTTCATGGACGCAGTTATGTTCCACAGTGATTTTGGAGCCCAAGAAAATAAAATCTGTCACTGTTTCGACTTTTTCCTCTTCTGTTTGCCATGAAGTGATGGGACTGGATGCCATGATCCTTTAGTAAGCCAGCTTTTTCACTCTCCTCTTTCACACTCATCAAGAAGCTCTTTATTTCCTCTTCACTTTCTGCCATTAGAGTGGTATCATCTGCATATCTGAGACTATTGCTATTTCTCCCAGCAATCTTTATTCCAGCTTTATTTATTTATTTTTTCCAGTGAGTTATGCAGCCAAGCCTTTTGCATGATGTGCTCTGCATATAAGTTAAGTAATCAGGGTGACAGTATGCAGCCTTGTTATACTGTTTTCCCAATTTTGAACCAGTCATTTGTTCCATGTAAGGTTCTAACTGTTTTTTCTTGACATGTGTACAGATTTCTCAGGAGACAGGTGAGGTGGTCTGGTATCCCCATCTCTTTAAGAACTTTCCACAGCTTGTTGTGATCCACACAGTCAAAGGCTTTTGGGTAGTCAATGAAACAAAAGTTGATGTTTTACTGGAATTCTCTTGTTTTATCTATGATCTGATGAAATTTGGCAATTTGATCTCTGGTTCCTCTGCCTTTTTCTAAATTCAGGTTGTACATCTGAAAATTCTTGGTTCATGTATTGCTGAAGCTTATATTGAAGGATTTTGAGTATAACCTTATTAGCATGCAATTATTTGGTAGTTTGAACATTCTTTGGCACGGTGCTTCTTTGGCATTGGAATGAAAACTCAACTTTTCCAATTCTGTGACCACTGTTGAGTTTTCCAAATTTGTGGACATATTGAGTGCAATATTTAATAGGATCATCTTTTAGGATTTTAAGCAGCTCAGCTGGAATTCTATCACCTCCATTAGCTTTTTTCATCATAATGCTTCCTTCCTAAGGCCCACTTGACTTCACACTCTGGGGTGTCTGGCTCTCGATGAGTAACCACACCATCATAGTTATCCTGGTCATTAAGGTCTTTTTTGTATAGTTCTTCTGTTTATCCTTGCCACCTCTTAGTGTCTTCTGCCTCTGTTAGGTACTTACTGTTTCTGTCCTTTATAGTGCCCATCCTTGCATTAATATTCCCTTGATACCTCCAATTTTCTTGAATTTCCCATTCTTTTGTTTTCCTCTACTTTGCATTTTCACTGAAAAAGGCCTTCTTATCTTTCATTGCTATTCTCTGGAACTGTGAATTTTGTTGGGTATGCTTTCCCATTCTCCCTTATTTTTTCTTCTCTTCTTTCCTCAGCTATTTGTGAAGCCTCCTTAGACAACCAGACAAATTTGCCTTCTTGCATTTTTTTTTTTTTCCTTTAGGATGGTTTTAGTCACTGCCTCCTGTACAATGTTATGAAGTCCACAGTTGCTTAGGCACTCTGTTTACTAGATTTAATCCCTTGAATCTATTGGTCACCTCCACTGTATAATCATATGGGATTTTATTTAGGTCATATCTGAATGGCCTAGTGGTTTTCCCTGCATTCTACAGCCTGAATTTGCTATAAGGTACTGATGATCTGAGCTACAGTCAGCTTTAGGTCTTATTTTTGCTGAATGTATAGAGCTTCTCCATCTTTGACTACAAAGAATATAATCAATCTGATTCTAATATTGACCGTCTTGTGATGTCCAGGTGTAGAGTTGTCTCTTGTGGTGGTGGAAAAGGGTGTTTGTTATGACCAGTATTTTCTCTTGACAAGGCTTAGCCTTTTCCCATCCTCATTTTGTACTCCTAGGCCAAACTTGCCTGTTATTCCAGGTATCTCTTGAATTCCTATTTTTTCATTCTGTTTCCCTTTGATGAAAAGGACATCTTTTTTGGTGTTTGTTCTAGAAGGTCTTGTAGGTCTTCATAGAACTGATCAGCTTCTTCTGTTTCAGTGATTGGCGGATAGACTTGGATTACTATGATATTGGATTGTTTGCCTTGGAAATGAACCAAGATCATTCTGTTGTTTTTGAGACTGCATCCAAGTACTGCATTTCAGACTTCTTTTGTTGACTGAGGGCTACTCCATTTCTTCTAAGGGATGCTTGTGCACAGTAGTAGATATAATGGTCATCTGAATAAAATTAGCTCATTTACATCCATTTTAATTCACTGATTCTTAAAAATGTCAATGTTCACTCTTGCCATCTCCTGCTTGACCACATCCAATTTGTCCTTGATTCATGGTCCTAACATTCCAGGTTCCTAAGCAATATTGTTCTTATAGCATCGGACTTTACTTTCATCACTAGACACATCCACAACTGAGGGTCATTTCCCGCTTTGGCCTAACCACTTCATTCTTTCTGGAGATATTAGTAATTGTTTTCCCTTTTCCCCAGTAGCATGCGGGACACCTACCCACCTAAGGGGATCTCATCTACCAGTGTTATATCTTTTTGTCTTTTCATCCTGTTCATATTCATGAGGTTCTCATAGCAAGAATGCTGGAGTGGTTTGCCATTTCCTCCTCTCTTGGACCATGTTTTAGCAACATGGATTAACATATCGCTTGTAGGGAACCAGGCAATTTTTTTAATACTACTTCACATTTTTTCTCTGGGCTTTCCTAAATTAGTTGCACATTAAAACAGTCCCTCCTCATTTTGTTTAGCCCCCAAAACTCTCCAAGTTATGGATAAGATCAACTTTTTCCTTCCTTCCATGTTTCCTTGCAGAGAAGATGACCCCAGAAGGTATGTGGTACCTTCAGAACTCCACAAGCTCTCTGAGTGAAAAAGGCAACCCTGAGATCTCCTTGGTTTATGTGACTCCAGCCTTCCATTATCCTCCAAACCTCCAATATAGATATGGAAGTCAGAAAGCAGGGAGTGGCAAAGTTCTGGGTATTAGAAGCATCATTAACCACTAACAGGAGGAGGGCAGGGAATCAGGGATTTTCATGTTTCTGCCAAGACTTGGAGACCTTCTCCCTTGGACTCACTGCCTCTTGCTATAAACTGACTTGAATCCACTAGGATTAATCCAAACATGCCATTCATCCCCGTGTATTTTAGTAACCCCTATAAGCCCAGGATCTGAGGTTATCTATCTCTCCTGACTTGGACACTTAGGCCTTAGTAATTTTCTTAGTCCCACAACACTCCCTGATTTCTAAAGCTTCCCACATGTCCTCTGGTTTTCATTCTCTGTCACCTACAAAATGCACTATTGCTTCAAACTCTTCTTTAAATATTTATGCTATTATGTTCTGACAGTGCTCTGAATGAGTAGATAAAAGAATGACTGAGCAGCACAGAAACTGAGAAAATTTGGAGTGCAAGGTTTTCTTCCTCTTTCATTTTTTTCCTGTATAATCTTTGTTTAAGTAAAGTGATACTCTTATCATGCACCTCTATATATGTGAAAAAGTCTAAAGTGTTGGTTGAAGCAGTGTGGATAATCTTGTTTGAACACCTTGGGTTCCTTTAACATGTTTTGAAAACCAATAGTATAAACAAATTGGCCTAATAAGAAAAAGTTTAAGGAAGATTCTAGCCTACAAATGTTCATCTTTAGGGAATGACAACAATGGTACTCAATTCTTTGAGGTGGTATCTCTTTGAGGATGTGAAATTATGCTTCCATATCTTCACGATGGTGATGGGGACTAAATTTAAATTAGAAAATCATAAATTTAAGCTCATTCTTGAGAAACCCCCAAACTACACAGATAGCAATTGGAACCTGCAGAATATTAAAAATGCAACTAGATCAATTACAATATACAAAACCTAAACAAAACTATTCTACATGACTGATAAAATTTAGGCTGTTAAATCCTACTCTTTGAGTATCTGGAGCCCAGAGTGTTTAGAACATTGATTTGTAAGCATGTTGAGCAATTTGTAAAAACAAAAACAAAACACTTCTCTTAAGGGAAAAGTAAAAGCCTTCCTGAAGAATTCTCCAGGCAAGCAGTAATTTAAAAATCTGAAATAATATCTACCTGAGAGCAGAAAGTCAAGATGTGTAATTGGCCATCCAATGGAATCAAAAGAATCCTTAAGCAAATCATTCCTTGAAGCAATGAGGATTGCACAGTCCACAATATGATAGACAGAACACAGCAAGGGTCCACTTTTGTTCTGTAAAAGAGTCTGCCAAGGTGCTCGACACAGGCAAGAGGGCTATTTTATCAGTGACATTATCTTACAAAAATCATCAGCGTGCTCTCACAGGAGCTGGAAGCCCTTGTAAGCCTTCTTGGGGAATGCAAATCTTAGCCAATTGAGAGGTTGACATTCACTCCAGCAGCATGAAGTAGAAGGTGGAAGGATGAGTCAGACCAGTGCCTTCAGCAAATTTAAGCTAACTATTCAGTTCTAATTAGTATTTTGGAACCTTCATCCATGTTCGACTCTGACAAGGAGAGATTTCGATGTTTTCCCTTTTAAAAAAAAAAAAGTTCTTCTTTTTTTTTTTTGGCTGCAGTAGCAAAATGTGTGCAAAAATCCTGTCACTCATGAAATGTCTGCATCTGACTGTCAGAGGACTTCAGGTATTTTCAGGCTGTTAATGAATAGGCATCCAAGTCCATGGCTTGCACCTGAAGTCAGATGTCATGGTTAATGTGCACTGAGGATGACAGAATGTTCCAACAGAGCATACAAGACACTCCAATTGCAGCACCCCTGGTCCCTTCAGAACCGATAAGTATCAAGGACCAGAAGTAGTTCCTATGTGATTCCACCTCAGCTGACTGAGAAGAATAGAAATTGGGATATAGTGCTAAGCAACATCACGTGACTATTTTCAGTTTCAATCAATTTTCTATCCTTTATGCATCTGTCAGATATATATATGTCTGTGCATATGTGCTCAGTCACTTCAGTCCTGTCCCTCTTTGCGACCCTACAGATGGCAGCCTGCCAGACTCCTCTGTGCACGGGATTATCCGGGCAAGAATAATAGAGTTGGTTGCCATCCCTTCCTCCAGGAGATCTTCCCAACCCAGGGATAAAACCCACGTCTCTTATGTCTTCTGCATTGGCAGCCAAGTTCTTTACTGCTAGTGCCACCTGGAAAGCCGATGTATGTGTGTGTGTGTGTATGTGTGTGTGCATAGTCACTCAGTTGTGTCCAACTGTTTGTGACCCCAAGGACTGTAGCCTGCCAGACTCCACTGTCCATGGATTCTCCAGGTAAGAATACTGGAGTGCATTGCCATTTCCTTCTCCAGTATATATACATATATATAAATAATTTTCTCAGACTTAATGTTATTTATTATTCTAATGCCAGAATCCAAAAGAAGATTTAGTTTCTATCTTTGAGGTAAGAATATGTTATATATAAAGATAATTTCACAAGTTTATCTTTATAATCAGTAACAAATGTTATGGAACAGGGAAATAAACTCTTACACAGTACACTATTTTACCTATAGATGAAACGTCCATCCCTGTGATGGCTAATTTTAAAAGCCAACTTGGCTGGGCCATGGTGCCCAGAGATATGGTTAAACATTATTCTGGGTGTTTCTATGAAGTGTGTTTTGAATGAGATAGATATTTATATAGTTGGACTTTAAAGCAAGATACCTTCCATAATGTGGGTGAGTCTTATTGAAAGTCTCAGTAAAATGCACTTACCTCCCCTAAGCAAGCAGGAATTCTGCCAGCAGACCACCTTTGGACTCAAATGGCATCTCTTCCTTGGGTCTTCAGGTAGCCTATGGGCCTACACTGCAGATTTTGGATCTCCTTTCACAATACTGTTAGCCAATTCTGTAAAATAAATCAAATCTCTCTTTTTATATATATGTGTACACACACACACACACACATTATTTATTCTGTTTCTCTGGAGAATGTAAATTAGAGTATATAGTTTTTGAATATTTGGAAATATGGCTGTGTTTGCCAATTCTTACGCAGTGCAACTGGTGTTCACACCACTATAAACTTGGGGAAGTGAAAGTGTTAGTCGCTCATTCGTGTTTAGACTGTAGCCTGCCAGGCCTCTCTCTCCGTGAGATTCTCCAGCCAAGAATACTGGAGTGGGTTGCCATGACCTCCTCCAGGGGTATGGGCCGCTAGGGAGGCACAAAATTGATGAGGTGCTTATGAGCAATGCAGCTCTTGCCCTGACTTGAGTTGGAACTGAGGTTGCCATGGCCACAACGCAGAGTACTAACTAGTGTAGGATCACGGTAAGCCATCAGAAAACACCTTGCATTCTGAGTCACCAGAGATGCCCACCGTGAACGTAAGCTAACAATAAAATTGCATTTATAAAAAAATGGCTCTAGGGTTTAGATTAAATGAGTGGAGGAGAAACAGAAATTGACATAATTATAAGCTCGATGTCTATAAGGAACACAGATAAAGAGTAATACCTTAATATTCAGTGGTTCAGTGGAAGGAGGAAAAAAAAAAGAAGAAGAAGAGAAATGAGGAAGAAAGAAAGGATTTGAAATTATCTCAGTTATTCAAGACCAAATTTAGAACAAGACAGAGTTTTATTTGAACTGAGGACAGCGCCCTAAGACTCAGAAACGCATATGCTATTCTTGGTATCTGAACTGAATTCAAAAACAATTTTAATAAGATAGAATAGGGACTTTCCTAGTGGTCCTGCACTCCCAGGGCAGGGGGTCTGTGTTCTATCTCTGGTGAAGGAACTAGATCCCACATGCCAGAACTGAGTTCACATGCTACAACTAGAGATCCCACATGCCACAAGTAATACCCAGCACAGACAAATAAATAAATAAAAATAGATACTAAAAAAAAGATAGAATAATATGATTCACACATAGCTCACCAGGTAATACTCTGATCTGGAAAGAAAAAACACTGGGACATCTTGGACTTTATACAAACTTTCTATATTGATAAATGAGTACTTGAATATAGATTAACATTTGAATAAGCCACATAATACACATTTTCTTCCTTCTTTATTGATATGGATACATAACCCAGCACTAAGAAAAATAAATTCTACTTAAACAGAAACTTGCAAAATAAGCACTAAATTTTGCAGAAATCAGCAAGGGCCAGATAACCCACTTGTTCTTAATATTGACTCTTTTGAATATACCAACAGTTATTCAAATCTGTACATAACTTTATTACTATATACTTAAAAATTCATCTTTATTGATGTATAATGAACATATAAAATTATAAGATATTTAAAGTCTATGTCACAGTGGTTTGATATATCATATGCTTTATAAAGGGATTCCCTGGTGGGAAAGAATCTTCTTTCCCAGACGGCAAAGAATCTTCCTGCAATGCAGGAGACACAAGTTTGATCCCTGGATTGGGAAGATTCCCTGGAGGAGGAAATGGCAACCCATTCCAGTATTCTTGCCTGGAGAATTCCATGGACAGAGGAGCCTGGTAGGCTACAGCCCATGGGGTTGCATAGAATTGGACACGACTGAGTGACTTACACACACATACACATTATAAAAGGATTATATTCCCCTAAATGAGTTAGCCAATTGACAGGTTAGTTCAGTTGGTTAGAGCATGTCTAGTTAATTAATACATCCTTCACTTTATATATTTATCTTTTATTTTTATTTTTGTTAGAACATTTAAATTCTAGTCTCTTACCAAATTTCAATAACACTACACAGTATAAACAATGATAGCACACTATACATTATTCACTTTATAGCTGAAATTTTGTGCCCTTTTACCAACCTACTCCTCAGTCTCTAGCAACCACATTTCTACTCTCTGTTTCTATAACATTTGATTCCATGTATAAATGACACCATACAATATTTGTCTTTCTCTAACTAGCTTATTTCATTTAACATAATGCTTTCAAAATTCATCCACATTGTTTTAAAAGGTAGGATTTCCTTCCTTCTCATGGCTGAATAATATTCCAGTATATATATATACTATTCAGCCATGGGCTTCAAAAATCATTTTACTATTTGTCTTTGACCAATTCAATTTCTCTTCCCATGTTTTAGCATTAATTAAAAAAAATAAAGACATGTAATTTCCTGTATTTCACCTATTAATTTATTTATTCAATCTTGTATCATGACATTTTTCAACAAAACACAGCAATTCCTTGAAGAGTTTTTGTTTGTGAAAGTGCTTTAGGTGTTAATCATGTATTTTTGAAAGACTTTATAATAATCGGCCCATCCTAAAGCAGATCAGTCCTGGGTGTTCATTGGAAGGACTGATGCTGAAGCTGAAACTCCAATACTTTGGCCACCTCATGCGAAGAGTTGACTCATTGGAAAAGACCCTGATGCTGGGAGGGACTGGGGGCAGGAGGAGAAGGGAACGACAGAGGATGAGATGGCTGGATGGCATCACCGACTTGATGGACATGAGTTGAGTAAATTCCGGGAGTCGGTGATGGACAGGGAGGCCTGGCGTGCTGCGATTCATGGGGTCGCAAAGAGTCGGACACGACTGAGCGACTGAACTGAACTGAACTGACTGATAACAAGTTTCTTTTACTATTTTCATTTGTTTATGGAATAATTAACTGTATAAGCCAAGTAAACTGCTCTTGCTAAGGCCAAGTAATCAGACTTAAAGACATAATTTTATAGCATAGTTCTGGTTTCCCTAAGAAGGACTTTTTTATAATCAATTTCTCTTTGACCAATTATCTTTACCCCTTCTCCTACATTGTCATCAAATTAATCAGTCATCAAATTAATTGTCATCAAATTATCATTATCAATAGCAAACATAGAATTCTTATCAAAATGATTGGCCTTATGTAAAACTAAATGGAAGATGGTTTGGTCCAGAGTTTAATATAACCAATCCCAGCCATTTGCAAGATAGCAATTCTCACTTTTGGATTGTAGGCAATTGCTTCACAACAATTAATTTCTGTTTTGAAGCCACATCCTACAGTTAAAACACAAGGCTTTGATTTATCCTGCCATGGGAAGGATTGGTGCTGTCATCTACTGAGAGGATCGGGCTGGTCGATTCTTTTTCAAGTTGTAATTCTATAGTATGCTAGTCATGTCAGGTGAGCTAATGAAAGCTTTCCTCCTTTCACCGTGAATGTCCCCTTAGTGCTGCTCCAGTGGGTGTGGGCGGGTGCTGTTGGCCTTACTTGCTCTTGTTTAAAAGACATATTTTTAAAGATTTTTTAGTTCACTGTGCTATTAATTTCTTCAGCATATCTATATTCATGGGTCAGATTTGCATAAGTTATCTTTCTAATTTTGGTCTTTTTTGGTATCTTTTGGGTCTTTTTAGGATTATATTAGCCTAAAATGCATAAAAAGCACACAAAATGTCTAAATATATAGGAGACAATTTAATATTATACATAATGGATGTCCTATGGATTGTGACTGGTATTCTTGGGGTCAATGGACTGGAAAAGGTACCTGAAATTTAAATTTGTTTGACATTAGTATATATACACCAGATTTTTTGTCATTTATTTAGTTGATGTGATTTTTTTCTTTTACTTTTAGTCTTTACTTATCTTTACATTTAACAATGTCTCTGGTGACAAGTTTCCTATTTTGTCTGTTTTAAAATGCATTAATTTAATATTCATTTTTTAAGGATATTTTATGGATAGAGTTATATGTTAGAAATTAAGTTTTCCAGAAGGTGAAAACTCTTAGTTTTCAAGATTTCTATGGAAAGATCCTGTTTTTTATTTAATTGATTTCCTTTGAAAATAATATCTTTTTCATCTGGCTGTTTTAAGTATTTCTTCTTTTGTGTGTGTTTGTGTGTGTGTGTTTTAAAATCAGCTTTATATTATAGGTCTCGTTGTGTTTTTCTATTGTTTTCTTGTGTATTTGTTTTATTCTGATTGATATTTACTGTTTTCTCAATAAGTGGCTTAAATGTCAATTTTAGAATATTCAGTAAATCTTTAAATATTGCTTTTGCCTGATGCTTCCTCTCCTCACATTCTAAAATTTCAATTGTAAGTATACTAGGACTTCTCACTCTATTTTTCAGATTTGTTATTCTCTCTTTTGTTTCTCTGTGTATTATTTTTCATTCTATGCTACATTGTAGGCATTTTCTTTTGACCTAAGTCTCAATTCAATGATTCTCTCTTCAAAAGCCATAAAATCTGTTTTGAAATCCAATCATTAAGTTCTACTTCTCCAATTTCCACTTTTTCAATACTCTACTTTTCTGTTTAAATTTTTGAGCATATATTTTATTTCCTTAAAAATATTTAGCATGGTTAGTTAAAAATAACTTTCTGATAACTCCAATTTCCAACACCATTATGGATCTCTTCTAGTTGTCATTTGTGACTCTGGGTTTTCAATAACAGCGTCTTGCCTTATTGCATGCCTGCTTCTTTTGTTTTTTGGAGATTATATTTGAAGAAAAATATAAGAATGCTTAGATAATCTTATATTCTTCAGAGATGCTTACAATTTGATCTTCTAGATGAAGTAGGTGTCTGGAAAATTCAGTTCATTTTCAACCCCTGAAATGACTTGAAGATGGGCTTCTTTCCCTAGAAGAGCTGGCTATTGCTTGTTCACACTTATTGATATGGTAATCTCTTTATAATCTTCTTCCAAACTCCCTCCTCTCCTTGGTAGATGTTAAACTTAATGTTCTGTTACCCTAACCCTGTAAAAAATTCAACAATTCTGATTACCTTCTCTACTTCTAGATTAGGAGAGGGAGGAAAATTGAGTTGCTTCAAATGTGAAGCTCAATATTTTGGTATTTCTTCTCAGTTACTGGCCCCACAATTCTTCACTAAGTTCCCAGGTACCTTAAAATTCTCTCAGTCTCTTCTTGTCTCCCGCCCCCACCTCTTGTTTTCCTGGTTTTATAATTGTTGTCAGTTTTAAGATTAGATTGAATTTCCTTTCCTGCAGCTACTGAAATTGATAATTCTATATTTACATGAAAATAATGTTCACCTTTAAGATATGGATTTATATAACATCCTGGTATTTTCAGTTCAGTTCAGTCGCTCAGTCATATCTGACTCTTTGCGACCCCATGAATTGCAGCACGCCAGGCCTCCCTGTCCATCACCAACTCCCGGAGTCTACCCAAACCCATGCCCATCGAGTCGGTGATGCCATCCAGCCATCTCATCCTCTGTCGTCCCCTTTTCCTCCTGCCCCCAATCCCTCCCAGCATCAGGGTCTTTTCCAATGAGTCAGCTCTTCGAATGAGGTGGCCAAAGTACTGGAGTTTCAGCTTCAGCATCAGTCCTTCCAATGAAGACCCAGGACTGGTCTCCTTTAGGATGGACTAGTTGGATCTCCTTGCAGTCCTGGTATTTTAGGTTTATATTAATAAATAAATTTGCTTAAATTTAACAATTAAATAAAACTCCTAGGTAACTACATGGATTCACAAGTAATAATAGTTAATAGCTCTTGTTCATTTACTTGTGCCAACCCTGTTTTAAGGTCTTAAGAAATAAATTCTTGAATATTCTTTGCTAACTTGTTAGTTATATTCTGTTATTATTCTCATTTTACTGATGAAAGCTATAACCCAGAGAAGCAAAACTAGCATTTGAACACAACATTTTGGTTGACAATTTTGGTTGAGGAATACTCACAATTTCTGAAAATTATTGATACAAACATAGGTGCATAGGTGCATGTTACACACACACAGCACAAACACTGCTGTAGTTAAACTCTTGTGGAGAGGCATACTATCTCATAATTGCACAAGTCTCTTTTTAGACCAAAGTCTAAATTAGACCAAAGTCAGTTCCTCTAAATTCTTCATTTGATTAGACCAAAGTCAGTTCCTCTAAATTCTTCATTGGTGGGAAGGGTTGGCTGAATGAAAAAGGGTTGGCTGAATGAAAAAGAGTCACTAACTCCTAACTCTATCCCCTTAAATGATACCTTGTTGATGTTCATTCTATGCAATACTTCTATGATGATCCTCTTTTGGCATCTGGGTTGGTTACATGACTTTCCCTTAAAAATGTTAGAATTTGAGTCTCTTTGTGAAAACATATTATTTTTCATTTCTTCCCCATAAGACATCAAAGCAAGCTTGCATTTTTCAAAAGAAATTATGCTTAATACATAGGAAGAACCAAAAGGGATGAATTGTACAAGATGCATTAAAAACTACACAGGCTTGGAATAATGCAGGTTTCTGTTTCTGTAACATTTAAGTAACTTACCAGACCAAAAGTCCCTGTTCTTTCACCCAGGAATGTTACACTGTAGCCTTAAATGGCTGGAGCCACTTTGCAGGCAATTCACTTGGCTCCAGGCTCTTCTGCCTCCCTGATTCTCTCCATAGAGTGAGAGCTTCTTTCCAGCAGGGAGCTGGTCAATTGCCCAACTTGTTCTCTCCATGATAACAGCAAAAATGAAACACTCTAAACCTGCTGCTGACCTACCATGCTCCCACTCACTTCTACTTTCTTGGTGATTGGCAGGCCTACAGCCTTCAGGAAGGGAGCCCAGGCAGAGAAAGCAGTAAGAGGCTTGATCTCATGGTTTTCCAAGTGGATGGTGGGGGATGGGCAATGATCAGACAGTTGTCTTTGACTCTCTGTCTCAGCTTCCTAGCTACGAGAGAGAAAAACCCAGCTCACTAAGAATCACTAGGTCCTGCAGAACTGATATAATCACATTAATTTCATGAAAGACTAATTTACAAGCCTTAATGTCAATTGTATAATTTTCACTAAGAAAAATGACTATGTGATCGAAATAACCTTGCTGCCATGCTGTTCTCATCAGCAACACATTCAAAAATCATCACTAAAAAAGTGACACCTCTTCACCATGTCCTTGGATTTTCAGAATATGCACAGTTTGAAGCTTCTGACCTTCCTGTATGGACAAAATCAACCTACCCTTATAATTCTGAGACATTCATTATATCATTCTGTAGAATTAACACTTGTAATGCATGATCACATTTACACTATTTCTATTTCCTTTCTAGGTAATAAAACACATTATGGGGTCTCTAATTGATTTTCAGGAAGCCATATATACCTGCTTTTTTTATTAGCAGTATGATAGACAGGGTAGCCACTGATTCAACTATTACAAATCTATTCTAGACTGCTGGCTGGTAAAAAAGAAAAGAGTCATTTGTCAATTATCCAACTAATTATCTCAATATATGACAGCCAAACCAAATGACCCTAGTCCCCCAGTGGATATTCTGAGCCGAATTGTCTAGATAACTATCCATGCATAGTCACTATAAATTTAGAGGAATAATTCATTAATGCGTATACACCCAAAGTATTCATCCTGGGCTTCCAAAATAATGATCACAATAAAAAATCATAAGAGCTACCATTTATCAGCTGCTTAATATGGGCCAGGTAGTGTGATAAGTGCTTTGCATGCATTCTCTTTCAATTTTACAAGTATACCCAGAATAAAATGGAGCCTGCGTATCCAAATAACTCTTTAATTTTATCTATGTAAACAGCTTCACACATATATTACTCAAGCAAAATTTCCTGTGTGCAATATGTACATGGGTTCTTTTGGACTCAGTGTTTTTCCTTTTTCCCAAAAGCAAAAGAGTTTTCTTTTAGTCATATTTTTGGCATTCTCTTTTCTTATTCTCATATCCTTTCCTTTATTCTGATTGCTGTCTTGAGTGTAATACCTGTCCCTGTTGTTGAATGATGCTGAGAATCATGAATTTATACATGTTATTCAGAATGTTATATAAAATTGTATTCCTTTATTTTTCATGGAAATTGACATCTCTGTTAATACTTAATAAATAAAACACCAAGTTATTATAATAATATTTAGGTGTGATGGATTCTGAATAGATAGATAAGAGTTTGGGGCACATTGACTGTATGCAAGGCCATAGTTACTTGTTTAATTTGGTATCAACTGTTGGCTAGGAATGAACCACTGAGGAGTAAAGTTTCCCTGCAAGTTAAAAGACACCTAGGTACAGAGAATCCCAACTTATTAAAACTAATGAGCAGCAAATGCTTGTTAAATGCCCAAACACCTTAATAGGACACGTTTAAAAATGATGTACTGGAAGTTGCATACATTCTTCAGCCTGCTGAAAAGTGGTTGTCTTTAAGGTGTTCTTTAGTTTAATGGAAGGTCATAAAATACTGGAAAATACACAGAGTTTGAAGTAAGACAACCTTGAATTCAAGTCCCAGTTTTAATGATTATTGACTCTGGAGAAAAATATTTAATTCTAACTACAAAAGTAAGATAATCTCCCACAATACAGGAGACCCTGGTTTGATCCCTGGGTTGGGAAGAACTCCTGGATAAGGGAATGGCAACTCACTTCCAAATTCTTGCCTGGAGAATTCCATGCATAGAGGAAGCTAGTGGGCTACAGTTCGTGGGGATGCAGAGTCGGACACGGCTGAGCAGCTAACACTTTAAAATAATAGTGCATTTAACCTCTGCTTAACATCCTTAATCTGTTTCAGAGAAACAGGGTTTTGCTGCTAGTATCTTCATGGGGAACACTTTTTTCCTCTTCCTTGGATACTGCATTGCTTGACCTCTCTCTCTCAAAGTCCACCCTAAGTATATTGTTTCTACAAAAGCAAGTAGTAAAGTAAATTGTATAACAGAATGAAAATATCTTAGATTTTCACCTTGGTTGGAGAGGCAGAAGGAAGAGTGGTGCAGTCCATCAGCAGCACTTTTTACTTATTTATTTAGGACATCACATTCAAAGGACCCTAACCTTTTGTTTCCATTTAGTATTACCATTATTCAGGTGAATAGGTAAATGAAAAAGTGAAAGTGTTAGTCACTCAGGTGTGTCCAACCCTTTGTGATCCCATGACTGTAGCTTCTGTCCGTGGAATTATCCAGGCAAAAATGCTGGAGTGGGTAGCCATTGCATTCTCCAGGGAGTCTTCCTGACCCAGGAATCCAACCCAGGTTTCCTGCATTGCAGGCACATTCTTTACCCTCAGAGCTATCAGGGGAGCCCCCAATAGGCAGATATCTTGATACAAATACTGATTCTATGAGTTCTTAGCTAAACCTGTAAGGAGGATAACAAACCAAAGGATGTAGAACCTAAGAACCGGGAAATTTAAAATTGT
Organism: Cervus canadensis; assembly: GCF_019320065.1. Lineage (NCBI taxonomy): Eukaryota > Metazoa > Chordata > Mammalia > Artiodactyla > Cervidae > Cervus > Cervus canadensis. The sequence continues at coordinate 14,722,162 of NC_057404.1, read as the reverse complement.
CAAGACTATCAAAAAGTGTACCCCAAGGAGAGTTGTTATGAAATTCTAAGTCAAATGAGTGCAATAACTAGGTCTCTGAAAATATACTCAAATGGACAGACTCACTTTCCATTCAGTGAAAGCCAAATTAATATAAATCTAATTATGTATTAGCTAGATTATTTTTAATGCCCTCAGAAGTCATTTGATTACCAGGAACTGTTGACCTTAATACATCATATCTCAATATTTGAATCTTATTCTTGTGTATAACTGAATAAATAGTATCTTTAAGGCTTTTGATTTGAGGTGAGAAGGAATGGGAGGGATTAAGGGATTTTTCATTTTCAGGAAATACATTCAAAGAACATTGAGGAGTCTAGACTTGTAGAATGCAAGAGAGGATGCTTGAAGATGGGTAAAATTATGTGATATTAAGGGAGGAAATGCAGTTCAATAAGGGGATAAAAAGTCTGGAAAGTATGGGATAATGCAAATGAGGTAGGCAGTTTTGCCCAGTTATGAACAAGGGCATCTCATAGATAAACAAGTGGGAGACAATGCTGAGATTCCCTATTAATGATTTATGTCTATATTATGGCCACTTAAACATCTTGGTAGAAATGCCCTTATACAATATATCTCCATGTTTTTGTGGCTTTTGGAACTTATTTCTTTCACATTAAAAAGATTTCCAGGGGTCCACCAAGAGAGTATTTCATTCTCTGTGGCAATATTACAGCTTTGCTGGCAATGCCATGGAATCTAAATCTTGTTTAATTAAGTATTAAATAAATGGAAAGAGTCCATTCAATAGTTACACAAATAAACTTTTCAAGTAAAACATGGAACTGAGAGAAATAACTAAATTTTTTGAATAAGATGATATTTCTCAGTATCATAATATTTTTTCTTTCTTTATTTTTATATCTGTATCTAAATTTATCTCACTCAGATTAAAGCCAGGTGAAGATTGAATGCAAAGATTTATTTTTATAATAAAACAAAATCTGATAAATAATTGAAAAAATAAATGCATATCTGTTCAGCTTTTTTTCTGGAATAAATTTAACTGGTATGTAACTGGATACAATCATTTACGAACTTAAAAACCAAAAAGTATGAGATACTCAGTCTCTGTAGCCCCAATTTTGAGGTCATGGGAAGCCAAAAAGGACAAATACTAGCCATATTATTACATTTTCTACTTATCCATTATAAAAATATTTGTCAAGGACCTAAAATATAGCAGACTCTATTCCAGGTGAGCAGTAGTGACTGAGACAATGAACAGAACAATTACTGTCATGTATTATAAACTTTTGTCTCACTAAATATCAAGATTAAAATATAATGAGAATAAATTATAAAGTATTAAAAATGAGGAAGCAAGAATACCCAATTTATTTTAATAATGATAAAAGACAATTAAAATTCTGGGTAAAACAGAAATAAAAGAATTTGTGTAACCTGAATATAAAACAAACTGTAATATTGTTTGATTTCAGAACATTAGGGAATTGAGACAGAATTTGTCATGTAGTAAGTGTTCAATAACTATTTGAGGAATGAAAGAATTAACTCATACAATAAAAATGTACATGAGTAGCATAGGAATTATAAAATTAGATCCATGAGAAACAATGTACATGCAATTATATAGTAATTAGTCCTGCAGTAACAATATTTACTCAGTAAAAGCAATGTAATAATGAAGCATTACTATGAACAAAACTAGTGGAGGTGATGGAATTCCAGCTAATCTATTTCAAATCCTAAAAGATGATGCTGTTAAAGTGCTGCATTCATTATGTCAGCAAATTAGGAAAACTCAGCATTGGCCACAGGACTGAAAGAAGTCAATTTTCATTTCAATCCCAAAGAAAGGCCATGCCAAAGAATGTTCAAACTACCATACAATTGTGCTCATTTTACATGCTAGCAAGTTAATGATCAAAATACCTCAAGTTAGGTTTCAATACTATGTGACTTGAGAATTTCCAGATGTACAAGCTGGATTTAGAAAAGGCAGAGGAACCAGAGATCAAATTGCCAATATACGTTGGATCATAGAAAAAGCAAGGGGATTTCAAGAAAACCATCTACTTCTGCTTCATTGATTATGCTGAAGTCTTTGTGTGGATCCCAACAAACTGAAAAATTCTTAAAGAAATGGGAATATAAGATTACCTTACCTGCCTCCTAAGAAACCTGTGTGCAGGTTAAGAAGCCACAGCTAGAACTGGACATGGAACAATGTATACTTAGTTGCTCAGCTGTGTCCAACTCTTTGAGACCCCGTGGACTCTAGCCCATCAGGCTCCTCTGTGCATGGGGATTCTCCAGGCAAGAAAACTGGAGTGGGTTGCTATACCCTCCTCCACAGTATCTTCCCAACCCAGGGATCAAACCCAGGTCTCCCACAATGCAGGCAGATTCTTCACTGCCTGAGCTGTGGACTGGTTCAAAATTGGGAAAGGAGTACAACAAGGCTGCATATTGTCACCCTACTTATTTAGCTTATATGCCGAGTACATCACGTGAAATGCTGGGCTGGATGAAGCACAAGCTGGAATCAAGATTTCTGGAAGAAATACCAACAACCTCAGATATGCAGATGATGCCACTCTAATGGAAGAAAGTGAAAAAGAACTAAAGAGCCTCTTGATGAGGGTGACAGAAGAGAGTGAAAAAGCTGGCTTAAAACTCAGCATGATCATGGCATCCAGTCTCACCACTTCAAGGCAAATAGATGGGGAAAAAGTGGTAGCAGTGACAGATTCTATTTTCTTGGGCTCCAAAATCACTGCAGATGGCGACTGCAGCCATAAAATTAAAAGACACTTGCTGCTTGGATAGTAAGCTATGACAAGCCTAGACAGCAGATTAAAAAGTAAAGACATCAGTTTGCTGGCAAAGATCCATATAGTCAAAGCTATGGTTTTTCCAGAAGTAATGTATGAATATGAGAGTTGGACCATCAAGAAGGCTGAGTGCTGAAGACCTGATGATTTGAATTTGTAGTGCTGGAGAAGACTCTTGAGAGTCTCTTGGACAGCAAGGAGATCAAACCAGTCAATCCTAAAGGAGATCAACCCTGAATACCCATTGGAAGGGCTAATGCTGAAGCTGAAGCTTCAACACTTTGGCCACTCCATGTGAATAGCTGACTCACTGGAAAAGATTCTGATGCAGGGAAAGATTGAGGGCAGGAGGCAAAGGGGGTGACAGGATGAGGTGGTTTGATGGCATCACCGACTCAATGAACATGAGTTTGAGCAAAGTCCAGGAGACAGTGAAGGACAGGGAATCCCAGTGTGGCGTCCCTGGGGTTGGAAGGTCAGACACAACTGAACAATAACAACAACAAAAACAATGTAAATATGATTCAGTGAAAAAGACTTTTGAATAAATCTCTACAAAGAGCATGGAAGAGAAATTTCAGTTCCTGGGTAGAATACACAGGTGATCTGTTTTGTAAATACACTTTCTAGACAAAAACTTAATTGCTCTCCCAACTACTTGTTATGTATATGTAAGTACATATTTGACAGATATTTAGAATAAGAAGTAGCCAGACAAAGAACTGTCAGAAATGAAGCAACCATAGAATACTTAATTTACAAAAATTTAACATTCATAGACATAACAAATGGACCAAATAAGGCATTGTTAAAATTTATACAATTATCTTATATAACTAACTATAATTTATAGAACTAAATGTAACCTTTTAGCAATTCACTTTATATTTGATGAATATTTTATCAAGACGATGTATTGATTTTAAAATAGAAATTTCAGAAAATGCATATAAAAAAATTTAAAAATCACTTTGCAATCCCATAAATCAAAGATTGTTATTGCTAATCTTTGACTTTGTTTTCTAACAGTTAAATGTATAAACATATTTTGGTTTTTTTCCAAACTCATGATGAGACTGGGATAATTTTCTCAGTGTCAAAATTATATCAAATATTAACCTAAAATATTGTTCTCCTTTTCTGATGTTTTACACTTTAATGACAACTTATTATTAGTTTACAAAAATATATTTTAGCTATTATTCTTTTGAACACTGAGGCTTTGGAACAATGATTACTTTATCATTCATTTCACAGAAGTCAGCTTTACTGGTGGTGTCCAGGGTTGTTATCTTTAGTTAAAATTATACAAAGTTATTTTTTACACACACTGTAATTTATGGCAGGTAAAACCCTCTCAAGGTAATGGAAGTAGCATGGCTTGAATTCTTGCCAAAATTTCTCTATCTGAAAGATTTGCTTTTCTTTAAATATATATCATTCAACACACACAAACACAAATACCCATACATTTGAGAAACAACTTAGCAATGAAGACCTCCACAATGACTTTGGCCCAAATAAATTAAATAGCTATTAAATAACTACACTATTCTTTCAGACTACTAATGGTTACATGAGTAAAATTTAAATATTGTAGTATCATGGGAATGCTATACATTGTATGGACAGAGAATACACTTCCCACATGAGAGGGGTATATTTCTACAACCAATCAGTGTCCTCTTTGAAAACTGTGACACATAAATTCCACTCATGTTGGATTATACTATTACAATTTGTCATCAGATATTATTTTATTTTGGTACATAAGTCATAGTCCTCACAGACAATATTACGGTTTATATAATTTACTCTTTCATGGATCCCTCCCACAATGTCTATTTTTGTCTGTCTGGAATATAAAGCAGATAATTCAAAAGCACTGGTGACTTCAAATGAGAATTTTGCCATGAGCAGGGAACAATTGTCTCTCGTCTGAGACAAGGAATGCCTACGTTTCCACCCATTCCATTATTTTCTAAAGAATTTAAGTGGTTTAAGTGTTTGGTTTAAAAAACCATAAAAATGGAGTAAAACTCTTCGATATTAGAAGTATCCTGTTTTACAGTTAATTAAAAGGTCAGGGGGGCTTTTTGCTTTTAACAAGCCTCATTAGGGTAGTTCATTAATGCAATTAGACAAAACACATTCTGTTTCAACTATCTATTCATTTTAAGGACCTTTCTGCCTTGCTTAATCAAATTTAGTATGGGAGACTTTTCCTGGCTACATAATCAACATGTAAATTAAAATGCGCAGGGATCTCCGAAGAATAAAAAGTTAATTATTTAATCGTTTTTCCCTCTATGCATCGAGTTGAGAATGTTTAATTAAAAAGAGAGAAAAGGAAAGTAAATATATCTTTAAGATTTGTTTATTTTTTTGGTTTGAAAATTGACTGTGATTAATGTTAAAATGACAATACGGAATAGTGAATTTTCTGCTCAATTTTAATAATAGGGATTTTGACTAATCAAAGAGTGTCATTTAATCAGAAAACTTAATTGATGGTGACATAATAATCAGAAAACTTAATTGATGGTGACAAAACATGTTTTCATAAAATATGAAAATAGTTTTTTAAATATTTTCTTTTTGTATAAAAGTGATCCTGCATTCATTAACTGGTTTGCCTTTAAGAAAACTGAACTATTGCTGAAGACCAAAGAGACAACATGAGAATTCATTTGACACTTTATTTTAAAAGTTCAGAAGCAGTTCCTTTGAAATTTAATTTGCCATTCATTGGAGGTTATAGAAATAACAGGGAGAGAACACAGCCCCACCCATCAACAGAAAATTGGATTAAAGATTTACTGAGCATGGTCCTGCCCATCAGAACAAGACCTAGTTTTCCCCTCAGTCAGTCTGTCCCATCAAGAAGCTTTTATAAGCCTCTTATCCTTCCCCATCAGAGGGCAGACAGACTGAAAACCACAGTCACAGAAAACTAACCAGTCTGATCACATAGACCACAGCCTTGTCTAACTCAGTGAAACTGTGAGCCATGCCTTGTAGGGACCCCCAAGATAGATGGTTCATGGGGGAGAGCTCTGACAAAATGTGGTTCACTGGAGAAGGGAATGGCAAACCACTTCAGTATTCTTGCCTTGAGAACCCCATGAACAGTATGAAAAAGAAAAAAGATAAAACACTGAGAGATGAACTCTCCAGGTCAGTAGGTGCCCAATATGCTGCTGGAGATCAGTGGAGAAATAACTCCAGAAAGGATGAAGACAGAGCCAAAGCAAAACCAACAGCCAGTTGTGGATGTGACTGGTGAGGGAAGTAAAGTCTGAGGCTATAAAGAGCAATATTGCATAGGAACCTGATATGTTAGGTCCATAAATCAAGGCAAATTGGAAGTAGTTAAACAGGAGATGGCAAGAGTGAACATCAACATTTTAGGAATCAGTGAACTAAAATGGACTGGAATGGGTGAATTTAACTCAGATGACCATTACATCTGATATTGTGGGCAAGAATCCCTTAGAAGAAATGGAGTAGCCATCATAGTCAACAAAAGAGTCTGAAATGCAGTACTGGGATGCAATCTCAAAAATGACAGAATGATCTCTGTTCATTTCCAAGGCAAACCATTCAATATTACAGTAATCTAAGTCTATGCCCCAACCAATAATGCTGAAGAGGCTGAAGTTGAATGGTTCTATGAAGACCTACAAGACCTTCTAGAACTAACACCAAAAAAAAATATATCATTTTCATTATAGGGGACTGGAATGCAAAAGTAAGAATTCAAGAAATACGTGGAGTAACAGGCAAATTTGACTTTGGAGTACACAATGAAACAAGACAAAGAATAACAGAGTTTTGCCCAGAGGACACACGGGTCATAGCAAACACCCTCTTCCAACAACACAAGACACGACTCTACACATGGACATCACCAGGTGGTCAATACCAAAATCAGACGATTATATTCTTTGCAGCCAAAGATGGAGAAGTTCTATACAGTCAGCAAAAACAAGACTCGGAGCTGACTGTGGCTCAGATCATGAACTCCTTATTGCCAAATTCAGACTTAAATTGAAGAAAGTAAGGAAAACCATTAGACCATTCAAGTGTGACCTAAATCAAATCCCTTATGACTATTGAGTGGAAGTGACAAATAGATTCAAGGGATTAGATCTGATAGACAGAGTGCCTGAAGAATATGGATGGAGCTTTGTAACATTGTACAGGAGGCAGGGATCAAGACCACCCCCAAGAAAAAGAAATGCAAAAAGGCAAAATAGTTGTCCGAGAAGGCCTTACAAATAGCTGAGAAAAGAAAAGAAGCTAAATTCAAAGGAGAAAAGAAAAGATACACCCATTTGAATGAAGAATTCCAAAGACTAGCAAGGAGAGATAAGAAAGCTTTCCTCAGTGATCAATGCAAAGAAATAGAGGAAAACAATAGAATGTGAAAGACTACAGAGCTCTTCAAGAAAATTACAGATACAAAGGGAGCATTTCATGCAAAGATGAACACAATAAAGGAGAGAAAATTTATGGATCTGACATAAGCAAAAGATATCAGGAATAGGTGGCAAGAATTCAGAGAAGAACTATACAGAGAAAATCTTCCAACCCAGATAATCACAATGGTGTGATCACTCACCTAGAGCCAGACATCCTGGAATGTGAAGTCATGTGGGCCTTAGGAAGCATCACTAAAACAAAGGTAGTGGAGGTGATGGAATTCCAGTTGAGCTATTTCAAATCCTGAAAGATGATGCTGTGAAAGTGCTGCACTCAATATGTCACAATTTTGGAAGACTCAATAGTGGCCACAGGACAGGAAAATGTCAGTTTTCATTCCAATCCCAAAGAAAGGCAATGCTAAAGCATGCTCAAACTAACACACGGTTGCGCTCATCTCACACACTAATTAATGCTCAAAATTCTCCAAGTCAGGCTTCAACAGTATGTGAACTGTGAACTTCCAGATGTTCAAGCTGGTTTTACAAAAAGCAGAGGAACCACAGATCAAATTGTCAACATTTGTTGGATCATCAAAATAGCAAGAGAGTTCCAGAAAAACATCTCTTTCTGCTTTATTGACTACGCCAAAGCCGTTGACTGTGTGGATCACAATAAACTGTGGAAAATTCTGAAAGAGATGGGAATACCAGGCCACCTGACCTGCCTCTTGAGAAATCTGTATTCAGGTCAGGAAGCAACAGTTAGAACTGGACATGGAACAACAGACTGGCGCCAAATCAGGAAAGTACATCAAGGCTGTATATTGTGACCCTGCTTATTTAACTTATATGCAGAGTACATCATGAGAAATGCTGGGCTGGATGAAGCATAGGCTGGAATCAAGATTGCCAGGAGAAATATCAATAACCTCAGATATGAACATGACACCACCCTTATGGCAGAAAGTGAAGAAGAACTAAAGAGCCTCTTGATGAAAGTGGAAGAGGAGAGTAAAAAAAGTTGGCTTAAAGCTGAAAGTTCAGAAAACTAAGATCATGGCATCTGGTCCCCATCACTTCATGGCAAATAGGAAAACATGGAAACAGAGACAGACTTTATTTTTTTGGACTCCAAAATCACTGCAGATGGTGATTGCAGCCATGAAATTAAAAGGTGCTTTCTCACTGCAAGAAAAGTTATGACCAAACTAGACAGTATATTAAAAGCAGAGACATTATTTTGCCAACAAAGTTCCATCTAGTCAAAGCTATGTTTTTTCCAGTAGTCATGTGTGGATGTGAGAATTGGACTATAAAGGAAGCTGAGCACTGAAGAACTGATGGTTTTGAACTGTGGTGTTAGAGAAGACTCTTGAAAGTCCCTTGGACTCAAGGAGATCCATCCAGTCCATCCTAAAGAAAACCAGTCCTGAATGTTCGTTGGAAGGACTGATGTTGAAGCTGAAACTCCAATACTTTAGCCACCTATTTCTTCACCGGCTCATTTTAAAAGACCCTGATTCTAGGAATGATGGAGGACAGAGGATGAGATGTTTAGATGTCATCACCAGCTTGATGGACATGAGTGTGAGTAAATTCTGACAGTTGGTGATGCACAGGGAGGCCTGGTGTGCTGCAGTCCATGGGGTCACAAAGAGTGGAACATCAACTGAGCAACTGAATTGACTAACTGAAGGTTATTTTGGAGAGAGTGCAAAGCATGGCTATTGATTCTCTACTCTTGCAATTTTTATCTGCACAGGATTGTTGTAAATACATTCATTTCCTTTCTGATGTTTTTTCATGATATTTTTTGCATCTTCTCAAAATGTTAAAATGTTGAGTTCACACAAATGCTAGTAATCTCTGGTTTCCTTTTTTAGTTTACATAATCTTGCATAATGAGAAGCTCTTAGGTCAATGATTTCCCTCTTGAGTGTGATGGCTGTGATTCAAATCCATGAAAATTCACTTAATAGTGTGTTTAGTTATTCACTTGGTGATGCAGTCGGTTTTCCCTTACTCTTAGAGATAAAGTTTTTAACTTCAGAAGTGTCAATCAGTAAAAACTACCTATTAACATATTTTTGTTAACAAGTCTTATCCTGATGAATCAGATATATTTTCAAAGATATCTAGGGTTTTGTACTATAACAATGCCCTTTGACTACTTCTCAGAAGATTAATATACGTATTTACACTTAGAAAGTTTACTTTTCTGCATACCACATGTATATATATATAAAGCCAATGGTACAGTTTAAGTGCTCGTCAATATTGAAAAATAAGGGCCCTATGCAAAATTTATTCAATGACCACTGAAAAACTTTGTGTGACTTTCTGTTCTGGGAAAAAGTGCATAAATGTAAATGAGATGTGATCTTGCCCTTGTATAACTTACAATTAAGAGAGAGGAACAAAATCAGGCTTCCATAAGGGGATGTCTTTCTGGATAGTGGAGACTGAAAAAAGCTTCAGACCTTATTGAAATTCAGCGGTATTGGTTACTAAAGGAAAATGTTGACATGACATGCACATTTTAGGCCATGATGTTCCTGAAAGATAAAATAACCCAACCACATATAGTTAAATGCACTTATGCATTTGTATTTCCACCTCTTCTTATGTATATAAACTTTTACTTTTGTTTGTGCTTAATACAAATGATAAGGACAAATTTTTAGCTGTAGATATTCTTAAAAGATAATGTAATATCATTATGTAACTATATATATATATATATGGACATAAATCAAATATTTACATACCAATGCATCAGGTCCCATCCCTTCATGGCAAATAGATGGGGAAACAGTGGAAACAGTGGCTGACTTTATTTTTCTGGGCTCTAAAATCACTGCAGATGGTGATTACAGCCATGAAATTAAAAGATGCTTACTCCTGAGAAGGAAAGTTATGACCAACCTAGACAGCATATTAAAAAGCAGAGACATTACTTTGCCAACAAAAGTCCATCTAGTCAAGGCTATGATTTTTCCAGTGTTCATGTATGGATGTGAGAGTTGGACTATAAAGAAAGCTGAGCACAGAAAAATTGATGCTTTTGAACTGTGGTGTTGGAGAAGATGCTTGAGAGTCTCTTGGACTGCAAGGAGATCTAACCAGTCCATCCTAAAGGAGATCAATCCTGAGTGTTCATTGGAAGGACTGATGTTGAAGCTGAAACTCCAATATTTTGGCCAGCTGATGTGAAGAGCTGACTCATTTGAAAAGACCCTGATGTTGGGAAAGATTGAAGGCAGGAGGAGAAGGGGATGACAGAGGATGAGATGGTTAGATGGCATTGCCGACTCAAAGGACATGAGTTTGGGTAAACTCCAGGAGTTGGTGATGGACAGGGAGGCCTGGTGTGCTGCTGTTCATGGGGTCACAAAGAGTCAGACATGACTGAGTGGCTGAACTGAACTGAACTGACTTCTGTTATTTTCCCAATAACAGCCCTAAGATGTATGTTTGATTTTCACTTCCACCATACAGATAATAAAGTAGAAGTACAATGAGTTAGTTTACTTGCACAGTCATCTAGCTAATACATAGAAGAACTGGTATTTAAAGCCCAGAAATCTGGAAACAAGTGGAAGAGTTTTATGTGACAAACTAGGGAACTTCCCAGGTGGCTCAGTAGGTAAAGAACCCACTTGCAGGAGACACAGAAGGTTCAGTTTCTATCCCTGGGTTGGAAAGATCCCCTGGAGGAAGGCATGGCAACACGCTCCAGTATTCTTGCATGGAGAATCTCATGGGCAGAAGAGCCTGGAGGGTACAGTTCATAGGGTCACAAAAAGTCCCATATAGCTGAAGCAACTGAGAATGCTCACACACTCAAGAAGGAGCTAAAAGCCTATCTTGCAGTAGAGGGATGCCATTAACTGCTTCCAAGCACAGATGTGATAAATACCTAAAGGACATTGCGCTATAGAAAGATGGATTTCTTCAGTCATGTATATCTAATATAGTCACCAAGTCATTTAATTATTTTTACTTAGGGATTGGTCTTTGGAATAGGAAATCAGTTTTTACTTAAAAGCATCGAAAAAGGCAAAGACTACAAGAGAAACAGCCTTGAAATGCCTATTGGTTTCGAGACCAACCAGAGCCATTGTGAATGTTTCTGAAAGAATGTAAGCAGGCAAGAAAACGCCCTAGAAAATATTGTGAAATTTCAGGTTACTGTTGAAGTATTGTTGCTTTTTGTTATTGTTCATGTATGCTTACAAATAATCATGAATTTCCCCAATTACACACAGAGCTAGTCAGTGCCATGGGAAAATACTTTGTGCTGGTTGCTGATGGATCTGGTTGTACAGTGCTAAAGTAGAGCTCAGTTCAGTTCAGTTCAGTCACTCAGTTATGTCTGACTCTTTGCGACCCCATGAACTGCAGCACGCCAGGCGTCCCTGTCCATCACCATCTCCTGGAGTCCACCAAAACCCATTTCCATCGAGTTGGTGATCCATCCAACCATCTCATCCTCTGATGTCCCCTTCTTCTCCTGAACTCAATCTTTCCCAGCATCAGGACCTTTTCAAATGAGTCAGCTCTTTGCATCAGCTGGCCAAAATATTGGAGTTTCAGCTTCAACATCAGTCCTTCCCATGAACACCCAGGACTGATCTCCTTTAGGATGGACTGGTTGAATCTCCTTGTTAGATCTTCTCCAACAACAGTTCAAAAGCATCTGTGCTCAGCTTTCTTTATAGTCCAACTCTCACATCCATACATGACCATGGGAAAAACCATAGCCTTGACTAGACGGACCTTTGCTGACAAAGTAATGTCTCTGCATTTTAATATGCTGTCTAGGTTGGTCATAACTTTCCTTCTGAGGAGTAAGTGTCTTTTAATTTCATGGCTGCAGTCACCATCTGCAGTGATTTTAGAGCCCTGAAAAATAAAGTCAGCCACTGTTTCCACTGTTTCCCCATCTATTTGCCTTGAAGGGATGGGACCAGATACCATGATCTTAGTTTTCTGAATGTTGAGTTTTAAGCCAACTTTTTCACTCTCCTCTTTCACTTTCATCAAGAGGCTCGTTAGTTCTTCTTCACTTTCTGCCATAAGGGTGGTGTCATCTGCATATCTGAGGTTATTGATATTTCTCCTAGCAATCTTGATTCCAGCTTGTGCTTCCTCCAGCCCAGAGTTTCTCATGATGTACTCTGCATATAAATTAAGTAAGCATGGTGACAATATACAGCTGTGACGTACTCCTTTTTCTATTTGGAACCCGTCCTTTGTTCCATGTCTAGTTCTAACTGTTGCTTCCTGACCTGCATAAGGCTTCTCAAGAGGCAGGTCAGGTGGTCTGGTATTCCCATCTCTTTCAGAATTTTCCACAGTTTATTGTGATTCACACAGTCAAAGGCTCTGGCATAGTCAATAAAGCAGGAATACATGTTTTTCTGGAACTCTCTTGCTTTTTCAATGATCCAGCAGATGTTGGCAATGTGATCTCTGGTTCCTTTGCCTTTTGTAAAACCAGCTTGAACATCTGGAAGTTCACAGTTCACGTATTGCTGAAAACTGGCTTGAAGAATTTTAAGCATTACTTTACTAGCCTGTGAGATGAGTGCAACTGTGTGGTAGTTTGAGCATTCTATGGCATTGCCTTTCTTTGGGATTGGAATGAAAACTGACCTTTTCCTGTCCTGTGGCCACTGCTGAGTTTTCCAAATTTGCTAAATTTGCTGGCATATTGAGTGCAGCACTTTCACAGCATCATCTTTCAGGATTTGAAATAGCTCAACTGGAATTCCATCACCTCCTCTAGCTTTGTTCGTAGGGATGCTTCCTTCCTAAGGTCCACTTGACTTCACATTCCAAGATGTCTGGCTCTAGGTGAGTGATCACACCATCGTGATTATCTGGGTCATGAAGATTTTTTTTTTTTTTTGGTACAGTTCTTCTGTGTATTCTTGCCACCTCTTCTTAATATCTTCTGCTTCTGTTAGGTCCCTACCATTTCTGTCCTTTTTGAACCCATCTTTGCACGAAATTTTCCCTTGATATTTCTACTTTTCTTGAAGAGTTCTCTAGTCTTTCCCATCCCATTCTTTCCCTCTATTTCTTTGCATTGATTGCTGAGGAAGGCTTTCTTATCTCTCCTTGCTATTCTTTGGAACTCTGCATTTCTCAGTTGGTTGTTTGTACAGTCCCTGCTATCAGATATATCCATGTAATATATTGACATACAGGAACTTTCCTTTTGTTCTTTTCATTTTTAACAGTTCTGGAGAAGGGAGCCTGCTGTTTGATGGTAAGATGGACCTTTAAAATTTCAGATCCACACTCTGAAGACTAAATTACTGAAACTTTCCAATTGTACAGGAATAATATAAAAGCCATGGGTTGGTATTATTTACCCAAATAACAATGTTCAGAAGAAAACAGGCAGTTTTACTAATAAAAAATGTAAATTCCAGCTTCATGTGTTATTCATGAAAGCTCTGATATCACAATTGTTATTTTTAAGTGTTTAGCTACTGTGAAAAGCATCTTACACAAGGATGTTGGAGGTTGACTGCTGAATGTCAGAAATAATGATCTAGCTGCACTGTAATCTTTGTTGAATGAGGTCTATTATGCATCATATTTAGAAGAATATTTGTGTTGTTGAATGATTTTAAACTAATTATCTAGCACTGCTGTATCCCATAAAATATAATGATAACCAAACAAAAACCTTACTATTAATACTGTTAAGTCCAATTGTATGCATCATTTTGAGAAGTAAACTAAAATTGACATATTTGTCAGAATCCAAATACATTGTTACTGGAATATGGGCACACTATATAAATGTTTTCCTTGCTTTCAGAAGAACTCAATCCAGATTTACTAGTAATAGCATTCATTTTTTACTGTTACAATGATTATGTTATTTTCATATGAAAAACTTCAGTGTAAACACTATGAAGTGGCAAGTGTTTCTTCAGAGCCTCTTGGCTATTCCACTGCTTCTCTCCGCCAGGCCAACTGGTCTATTTACATTGTGATCCATTTCAGACACAGATTCAGCAAATAAGCTGTCAGCTTGATCTAAGACTTTGTAAAACTTATTACATTTGCTTAGCCTTGTTTAACATGAGAGATGCATGTATCAAAAGGAAGACAATTCTATCTCTAGTAAAAATAAACTCATTATATTGCCCTCATAATTTTTTGAGATTTCACTGTTTTTTAATAGTCACTATTTTCTTCTCTCTCTCTGTTTGTGAGTTGTTGTGGGTTGTTGTTTAGTCACTAGGTCATGTCCGACTCTGCAACCCCATGGACTGTAGCCCACCAAGCTCCTCTGTTTATGGTACTTCCCAGATGAGACTTTTGGAGTGGGTTGCCATTTCCTTCTCCAGAGGATCTTCCAACGCAGGGTTCAAACCTGCATCTCCTGCATTGGCCAGGCTGATTTCTTACCACTGGGCCACTAGGGAAGCCTTTTGATTATGATTCTTTTTTTTTTTTTTTTACTTTTTAAAAACGTTGAAACAATAAAGGAAAGAATTTGAGTGTTGGGACATGCTTATTTTGAAAGAGAGGACACAGTTGGTTGTGATAATTTTCTTTTTCTTTTATCTTTCTATAAAGCTGGTATGTAATATTAACTGGGGAAAAAATAGTATCAGCTAAGGGGGAAAATTGTGTCATTTTGTCCTATGAGAATTGGAGAGGTAAATATAAGAAAGATGCAAAGGTTTTGGCTTGGATTTACCCAATTTGAAATTGTACACTGATGATGATAAAAAGAAGGCCACTGAATACAAGAAGCATTTCCTCCATTCCAGGAACTGTCTTTGATGCAGTGGAAGTGCTACACAGTGGTCTTCTCTCACTGGAGTCTCTGCTGCCTCTTTGGAAAATGTCTTTCAATTACCTCAGAGAATCCAAAAGTTATACTGTAGGTAATCACAAATCAGACCACGGCAGTGTTACCTGATTCTTTCCTTCCACAACTGCTAAAGTCTACTCTCTCAAGTATAACAAAACTTGAAGCAATCTCAATATTGAAAGTGATAAACAAGAAGAAGGCAAAGTCCATGACAAATGCTCCATCTCTGGACACATGAGAATGTCCCAGTAATACCTAACTTGAAAATATGGATAATGAGAAGTATCACATATAATACAGATCTGGAGAGAGGGATACTTCCTTGGCATTAGACATTATTGAGTGAACTGCTATGGCAGACCCTCTTGGGTAGGAGACTCATAAATTCCCCTTTTCATGGTATTATCAGTTTTAGTTTTCTAAATTATGAACAGGGATAAACAAGTAGTGGTAAGCATGAGAGAGACAAGAGAGATAAGACAAAAAAAGAAAGAAAGAGAGAGAGAGAGAGAGAGAGAGAGATGGACACAGGTTGAGTAAGGAACATAGACAGACATAAGCAATGATTGAAAGGGTGTGTGTTTGTGTATGTGGTGGGTGGTTAAAGGAAAGGCAGAATCCATAAAAAGTAAGATAATTTGTTATTTATTTCAGTAATACCTTAACATAGTTCCTGCATCAATCAAAAGTTTTCACTTTCCAATAGACCATTTTGATATCTGGGACAGGGTATAATAAGAAGTCTATTAATAAAAGTAAAGAGAACCAGATGATGGTACATATTTAATGTACAGACAGTTCTGAAATTATACCCATTGCCAAATGTATAGACATTCAACGAATTGGTGAAATAGTGCACTCCTGAGGCCAAGCTATCTATCCACTTTGCATCATTCCATGAATTATGACTATATATACTGTATTTTTGATTTTGGAAAGAAACATGAATACAATCACTCCAGTAAGCCACAGATTCCCCTAACACATATGCACACACAAAAACACACACACAGTTTCTTATTTACTGGTTAAAATCAGTATTCCTCAGTAATTCCCCTCAGTACTACTTTGACAACTTTTGATTACTAACCTGAATTTAATACAAAACATAGTCTATTTAGAATTCAAATTACGCTTGTCTGTATATTCTATAAGGCTTCTCTGGTGGCTCAGATGACAAAGAATCCACCGGCAATGCAAGAGGCCCAGGTTTGATCCCTGGGTCCAGAAGATCCCCCGGAGAAGGGAATGCCAGTCCACTTCAGTATTCTTGCCTGAAGAATTCTGTGGACAGAGAAGTCTGGCGGGCTACAGTCCACGGGGTCACAAAGAGTCGGACATGACTGAGGGACTAACACACTACTATATATTCTATGAAGACATTAAATATATTTGTTGAGCCATGCATGCACTCTAAAACAAGCTTCATAAATAAAACCTATATATTCACAGTTAGTTACAACTGTCACTCAGTGATATCAATAGAAAATAGACATAGTGAAATGAATACTTCTAGAACCCTTCTTCTAAGACAGGATCTATGTAAGAGCATTCAAATAACAGTATTCTTACCAATTACTCTTTAAAAATTCATGCTAATATGTGATCATCATTTAACCCTAAGATATCAGCTCTCTATCTATAAAATAACAAAGGTTTTGCTCCTAACAGTGAAGTCAGGTGTTTACCTGTGTTTACATGTAGACAATAGACAGTTGATTTGACTGAATTCTTCATTTTCAGTTGGATGGTTGGTGTCTTGGAAAAAGTAATGAAATCTTAAAATTAGTCTTTAGTTTATGTAACAATGTAACTTAAAGAAGTTTCTAGACAGTTAATTTGCTATTTGTTATATGAGACAACTAATTTATATCTGAAGATGATACTTATAAAAATAGTTTTCACTAAATGTTTACTGCTGAAAGAAAACATGAAATATAAAAAAAAAATCAAACATTGTCACTTTATATATTTTGGAAGTAGATGAACTTTACCCAATAGTCTGTGATAACCTATATGAGAAAAGAATCTAAAACAGAATAATATTATATATATATTCGTATATATATATATATGACTATTTGATAGAGAGAACACATGATGAACTATGGATGGAGTTTCATGACATTTTACAGGAGACAGGAATGAAGACCATCCTCAAGAAAAAGAAATGCAAAAAAGCAAAATGGCTGTCTGAGGAGGCCTGACAAATAGCTGTGAAAAGAAGGGAAGCAAAAAGCAAAAGGGAAAAGTAAAGATACACCATTTGAATGCAGAGTTCCAAAGAATAGCAAGGAGAGATAAGAAAATCTTCCTCAGCGATCAATGCAAAGAAATAGAGGAAAACAATAGAATGGGAAAGACTAGGGATCTCTTCAAGAAAATTAGAGATACCAAGGGAACATTTCATGCAAAGATGGGCTCAATAAAGGACAGAAATGGTAGGGACCTAACAGAAGCAGAATATTAAGAATACACAGAAGAGCTGTACAAAAAAGATCTTCAGGACCCAGATAATCACGATGGTGTGATCACTCACCTAGAGACAGACATCTTGGAATGTGAAGTCAGGTGGGCCTTAGGAAGCATCACTAGGAACAAAGCTAGTATAAGTGATGGAATTCGATTGAGCTATTTCAAATCCTAACAGATGATGCTGTGAAAGTGCTACACTCAATAGGTCAGCAAATTTGGAAAACTCAGCAGTGGCCACAGGACTGGAAAAGGTCAGTTTTCATTCCAATCTCAAAGAAAGGCAATCCCAAAGAATGCTCAAACTACTGCACAATTGCACTCACCTCACACACTAGTAAAGTAATGCTTAAAATTCTGCAAGACAGGCTTCAGTATGAACCGTGAACTTCTAGATGTTCAAGCTGGTTTTAGAAAAGGCAGAGGAACCAGAGATCAAATTGTCAATATCCGCTGGATCATCGAAAAAGCAAGAGAGTTCCAGAAAAACATCTATTTCGGCTTTATTGACTATGCCAAAGCCCTTGTGTGGATCACAATAAACTTTGGAAAATTCTTAAAGAGATGGGAATATCAGACCACCTGACCTGCCTCCTGAGAAATCTGTATGCAGGTCAGGAAGCAACAGTTAGAATAGGACATGGAACAATAGACTGGTTCCAAATAGGAAAGGGAGTGCGTCAAGGCTGTATATTGTAACCCTGCTTGTTCAACTTATATGCAGAGAACATCATGAGAAACACTAGGCTGGTGAAGCATAAGCTGGAATCAAGATTGTTGGAAGAAATATCAACAACCTCAGATATGCACATGACACCACCCTTATGGCAGAAAGTGAAGAAGAACTAAAGAGCCTCTTGATGAAAGTGAAAGAGGAGAGTGAAAAAGTTGGCTTAAAGCTCAACATTTAGAAAACTAAGATCATGGCATCTGGTCCCATCACTTCATGGGAAATAGATGGGGAAACAGTGGAAACAGTGGCTGACTTTATTTTTCTGGGCTCCAAAATCACTGCAGATGGTGACTGCAGCCATGAAATTAAAAGACACTTACTCCTCGGAAGGAAAGTTATGGCCAACCTAGACAGCATATTAAAAAGCAGAGACATTACTTGGCCAACAAACGTCCATCTAGTCAAGGCTATGGTCTTTCCAGTGTTCATGTATGGATGTGAGAGTTGGACTATAAAGAAAGCTGAGTGCCTAAGAATTGATGCTTTTGAACTGTGGTGTTGGAGAAGACTCTTGAGAGTCCCTTGGACTGCAAGGAGATCCAACCAGTCCATCCAAAAAGAGATCAGTCCTGGGTGTTCATTGGAAGGACTGATGCTGAAGCTGAAACTCCAGTACTTTGGCCACCTTGTGCAAGAGTTGACTCATTGGAAAAGACCCTGATGCTGGGAAAGATTGAGGGCAGGAGGAGAAGGGATGCCAGAGATAAGATGGTTGGATGGCATCACCGACTTGATGGTCATGGTTTCTGTGGACTCAGGAGTTGGTGTTGGACAGAGAGCCTGGCCTGCACAGTTCTTGGGGTTGCAAAGAGTTGACACAACTGAGTGACTGAACTGAACTGAACTGATGCACATATATATATATATATATATATATATATATATATATATATATATGTACATATATAACTGAATCACTTTGCTTGTACCTTTGAGTAACACAATATTGTAAATCAACGATATTCCAATATAAAAATGTTTCAAATAGAAATAGCAGGGCTTAGCTGATTAAAGCAGAAATGTAGAGAAGTAAAATCTTATTCTATTTTGCCCTTTTATTTCACTCCCTTAGATATTTTCCATAGATATAATAGATTGCAACTTATAAATCTAAAATAAAAATTGCCACATTCAAAACTGTTCTCATGAAATTATAATGAATACAAGCTTATTCTGGAAATACTTTATGTGTACTATTGACAGTGAGTTCAGTTCAGTCACTCAGTCGTGTCCGACTCTTTGCGACCCCATGGACAGTAGTACACCAGGCTTCCCTTCCCATCACTAACTCCTGGAGTTTACTCAAACTCATGTCCATCGAGTCGGTGATGCCATCCAATCAACTCACGCTCTGTTGTCCACTTCTACTTCTGTCTTCAATCTTTCCCAGCATCAGGGTCTTTTCAAATGAGTCAGTTCTTTGCATAAGATGGCCAAAGTATTGGAGTTTCAGCTTCAGCATCAGTCCTTCCAACAAATATTCAAAACTGATTTTCTTTAGGATGGACTGATTGGATCTCCTTGCAGTCCAAGGGACTCTCAGAGTTTTCTCCAACCCCACAGTTCAAAAGAATCAACTTTTTTGCACTCAGCTTTCCTTATATGCCAACTCTCACATCCATACATGACTACTGGAAAAACCATAGCTTTGACTAGACAGACCTTTGTTGGCAAAGTAATGTCTCTGCTTTTTAATATGCTGTCTAGGTTGGTCATAACTTTCCTTCCGAGGAGTAAGTGTCTTTTAATTTCATGGCTGCAATCGCCATCTGCAGTGATTTAGAAGCTAAAAAAAAAAAAAAAAAAAATGAAGTCTGTCACTGTTTCCACTGTTTCCCTATCTATTTGCCGTGAAGGGATGGGACCAGATGCCATGATCTTAGTTTTCTGAATGTTGAGTTTTAAGCCAAATTTTTCACTCTCCTCTATTACTTTCATCAAGAGGCTCTTTAGTTCTTCTTCACTTTCTGCCATAAAGGTTGTGTCATCTTAATTTCTGAAGTTATTGATATTTCTCCTGGCAATCTTGATTCCAGCTTATGAGTCCTCCACCCCAGCATTTCTCATGATGTACTCTGCATAGAAGTTAAATAAGCAGGGTGACAATATACAGCCTCGACATACTCCTTTTCCTATTTAAGGCCAGTCTGTTGTTCCATGTCCATTTATAACTGTTGCTTCCTGTCCTGCATACAGATGTCTCAGAAGGCAGGTCAGGTGGTCTGGTATTCCCATTTCTTTCAGAATTTTTCACATTTCTTGTGGTCCACACAATGTAAGACTTTGGTAATCAATAAAGCAGGAATAGATGCTTTTCTGGAACTCTCTTGCTTTTTCGGTCATCCAGCAGATGTTGGCAATTTGATCTCTGGTTTCTCTGCCTTTTGTAAAACCAGCTTGAACATCTGGAAGTTCACGGTTCACATACTGTTGAAGCCTAGCTTGGAGAATTTTGAGCATTACTTTACTAGCGTGTGAGATGAGTGCAATTGTACAGTAGTTTGAGCATTCTTTGGCATTGCCTTTCTTTGGGATTGGAATGAAAACTGACCTTTTCCAGTCCTGTGGCCACTGTTGAGTTTTCCAAATTTTCTGGTATATTGAGTATAGCACTTTCACAGCATCATCTGTTAGGATTTGAAATAGCTCAACCGGAATTCCATCACTTATACTAGCTTTGTTCCTAGTGATACTTCCTAAGCCTACTTGACTTTGCATTCTAGGATATCTGGCTCTAAGTTGGTAATCACACCATTGTGATTATCTGGATTTGAAGATCTTTTTTGTACAGTTCTTCTGTGTATTCTTGCCACCTCTTCTTAATATGTTCTGCTTCTGTTAGGTCCATACAATTTCCATCCTTTATTGTGCCCATCTTTGCATGAAATAGTCCATTGGTATCTCTAATTTTCTTGTAGAGATCTCTGGACTTTCCCATTCTATTGTTTTCCTCTGTTTCTTTACATTGATCACTTCGGAAGGCTTTCTTTTCTTTCTTTGCCTCACATCCAAGGGCAGAGAAACCCCAGCAGGATGGTAGGCTCTGGAGTGGAGCTGTGAAAAGCTACATATGCCTAAAAAGCTCTGAATTCAGGTCCCAGTTGCTGTCACAAAGGAGTGGACAGAACTCCCACACCCGCCCTTTTTTTATATAATGAAAGTGCCTTAGCATGGTTGCAGCTCTCACCACTACAGTGAGCTGCTTTACAGATGTTTTCCACTGAGTGTCACAATAAAGAGATCCTTGTGCTATGAAAAAGAGAGAGAGAGAGAGAGAGATACCCCACATCTAAGAACAAAGGAGAAAGCACAGCAAGACAGTAGGAGGGGTGAAATTGCATTTAGCATCAAACCCCATTCCCACCAGAAATGCTCAGAGGGCTCAATGAAACCTTGTGCACACCAGGACCCAGAGACCCCACAGAGGCTGAGAAAGAACTGTGTTTGAGTGTCTCCTGTGGAGGTGCGGGTCAGCAATGGACGGCCACACGGGCAGGGGCTCTGGGTGCAGCAGACCTGGGTATGGCATAAGCCCTCATGGAGGAGGTCACCATTAACCCCACCACGGAGCCGCCAGAACTTAGACAGGGCTGGGAAACAAACTCCTGGCAGGCACAAGCAGAGCCTTGTGCACACCAGGACCCAGAAGAAAGGAGCAGTGACCCCACAAGAGACTGACCCAGACTTGCCCATAAGTGCCCAGGAGTCTGCAGTGGAGGCGTGGGTTGGCAGTGGCCTGCTGCAGGGCTGGGGGCACTGAGTGTAGCAGTGCATGCATGGGGCTTTTTGAAGGAGGCCGTTCCACCCTTATGGCAGAAAGTGAAGAGGAACTAAAAAGCCTCTTGATGAAAGTGAAAGAAGAGAGTGAAAAAGTTGGCTTAAAGCTCAACATTCAGAAAACTAAGATCATGGCGTCTGATCCCATCACTTCATGGGAAATAGATGGGGAAACATTGGAAACAGTGTCAGACTTTATTTTGGGGGGCTCCAAAATCACTGCAGATAGTGATTGCAGCTATGAAATTAAAAGACACTTACTCCTTGGAAGGAAAGTTATGACCAATCTAGATTGCATATTAAAAAGCAGAGACATTACTTTGCCCACAAAGGTCCGTCTAGTCAAAGCTATGGTTTTTCCAGTGTCATGTATGGATGTGAGAGTTAGACTGTGAAGAAAGATAAGCACCGAAAAATTGATGCTTTTGAACTGTGGTGTTGGAGAAGACTCTTGAGAGTCCATTGGACTGCAGGAGATCCAACCAGTCCATCCAAAAGGAGATCAGTCCCTGGTATTCGTTGAAAGGACTGATGCTGAAGCTGAGACTCCAATACTTTGGCCACCTCATGCAAAGAGCTGACTCATTGGAAAAGACCCTGATGCTGGGAGGGATTGGGGGCAGGAGGAGAAGGGGACGACAGAGGATGAGATGGCTGGATGGCATCATCAACTCAATGGACAAGAGTTTGAGCAAATTCTGGGATTTTGTGATGGACAGGGAGGCCTGGCGTGCTATGATTCATGGGGTCGCAAAGAGTCGAACAGGACTGAGTGACTGAACTGAACTGAACTGAACTGAGATATTATCTTCATTACCTCCACCATAGTTTGGCCCCAGGTAAATAGCATGGAGGGAACACAGCCCCACCCATCTGCAGACAATTGGATTAAAGATATACTGAACATGGTTCCGCCCATCAGAGCAAGACCCAAATTCCCCCTCAGTCTGTCTGTCCCATCAGGAAGCTTTCATAAGCCTTTTACCCTTCTCCATCAGAGGGCAGACAGACTGAAAGCCACAATCACAGAAAACTAACCAAACTGATCATGTGGACCACAACCTTGTCTAACTCAATGAAACTATGAGCCATGCTGTGTAGGGCCACCCAAGACAGATGGCTTATGGTGGAGAGTTCTGAAAAAATGTGGTCCACTGGAGAAGGAAATGGCAAACCACTTCAGTATTCTTGCCTTGAGAACCCCATGAACAGTATGAAAGGCAAAAAGAAAAGATAGGACACTGAGAGATGAACTCCCCAGGTCAGTAGGATCCCAATATGCTACTGGAGATGAGTGGAGAAATAACTCCAGAAAGAATGAAGAGACAAAGTCAAAGCAAAAACAACACCCAGTTGTGGATGTGACTGGTGCTGTGAGTGAAGTCCAATACTGTTGACAGGGGGATGTGTTAAAATCAAGGGATAAAACATACTTTTATCTCAACGAAAGGATCAGAACTAAGAATAAGATTTTGTTTTGTTTTGTTGTCTCAATAGAAAAGTGCATGGACTCAGAGAATCACGTATAAAATTTACAGTTAAAAAAACACTTGTCTCTCTATCACATGAGACTAATAAAAGAAGGAAAACTTGAATATCATAACTATCCAATTTTATGTAGAGAAGAATGTGTGTAAGTTTGTCAGAAATTTCTGTTAAAAGCCCAAAGTTCCAAAGTGCTTTTCATCTAGCTCTATAAAGCATATGATGACTGCATCAAAGAATGAATACACTGGTCTACATTCATAGAAAATAAATTCAGCTATATTCAATAGTACACTATTAAAAGTGGAGTGTGTTCACACAAGCATACATGCACTCACACTCATACCACAGCATTAAATATAAGAGTTGTTCATTCACTAATTCAATTCAAACACATTTTAGGCATCTACTGTATACCAGAAATTCTTCTGTGTCCAAGAAATAGATAGGATTAAGTATTTTTCCCTACCCTGAAGTGACTCCCACTGGAGTCAGGAAGAATAGCTCAGGACCAACTATTACATAATGTATTGGAATTTTGAGTAGATTTAAGTACAGACCACTGTGGGAACACGGGAGCATGAGCAACTAATTCTGTCTGGTCCTTGTCTTCACCCTTAAGTGTATCACTTCTAGAGTTTATATTTCACAGATCACAATAGCACCATCATGTCAAAAATTTATACATTTTACTCAAATAACTCTTGAAATACTTTGTCTGTGAATCACTGACATCATATCCCTTGACTCTGCTACTGTTCTCTTAACAACTGTTCCATCTTCACAATGTTCTCTAAAAAGATCAATACCTCATTATTATTGATTCTTTGCATTATTTTTGCAGAAATCAAATGGGAAAAATTCTACTCTGGCTCCATCCAGCTGTTTAGTTTCTTGACTGGAGATAATGGAGAACTACCAAAGAAACAGTTCAGTTCAGTTCAGTCACCCAGTCGTGTATGACTCTTTGTGACCCAATGAACTGCAGCACACCAGGCTTCCTTGTCCATTATCAGCTCCCAGAGTTTGCTCAAACTCATGTCCATTGAGCTGGTGATGACATCCAACCATCTCATCCTCTGAGGTCCCCTTCTCCTCCCGCCTTCAATCTTTCCCAGCATCAGGGTCTTTTCAAATGAGTCAGTTCTTCGAATCAGGTGGGCAAATTATTGGAGTTTCAGCTTTAGCATCAATCCTTCCAATGAATATTCAGGACTTGTGCAGCATAAATCCATGATCTGTAAATGTAGCCCTCAATGTAACCCTCAATATTTTATCCATAGGTTTTCACAGGTTACTCAGTGGTAAAAAATCCACCTGCCAGTGCAGGAGATGTGAGTCCAATCACTGGGATGGGAAGAACCCTGGGAAGGAAATGACAATCCGTTCCAGTATTCTTGCCTGAGAAATCACATGGACAGAGGAACCTGGCAGGCTATAATCCAAGGGATTGCAAAAGAGTGGGACACAATTTAACAACAAAACAACAACAACATTTTATCCATTCCAATACTTTAATTGTTCTTTACATGTTTATAATTCTCAAAGCTCTATTTCCAAACAAGATTGACTAATTGATCATCTAACTGATTAATTTTGGCCTTTGCTTACTTACCTTCATCTCTACTTTGATCTTTCATAGCCCCTCTGCATAGTAACATATTTAAGACAGCATTCTTTATTCAACTGATCAATTGTCACTTGTCAGATCAGTAAAGCCAGTAATGCCAGCATGATTACTGAGTACTTAGCCTTTTCTTTACAGTAAGATTCCTATAGAACAGCATATGTGAAAATATTAACTCTGGAGTCCCAAGTTCCAAGCCTAATGTTCCAGATTGGAAAATAAATTCCATATAAAAGGTAGTTTTGATTTGCAATTCATAGAATATTTACCTTTAAAATTTTCAGGATTCTCTTATTTGAGTACCAAGAAAATTCAAATTCAAATATTATTAAAGAAATATTCTTTAGGTTAAGGTTATCCCATCAATCAAATGATCACCCATCAATTAGCAGATGGGACAGGAAAAAATTCAGTTGACTTGACTGTGATGTCTCGGCCTTTATGTGGTAATGATTTGAATATAACTGCTAGTAGTTAATTTTTTGATTTGACATTATTTAAAATAAAACTCTGAATTCATCCAAACCATATGTAAGAATCTGAGTAGTGTGAATGTACAGTAATTAACAAGAATCACAAACATCTGTTCCAACTGGTGAACTGATACAAGTTTGAAAAGCGACTGTGAACAAAATGTTGATGGATTGTGGTCATTATCCTCATACTGATTAATCTTATTCATCAGCCTGTCAGAATATTAGGTCATGAAAAAACATGATCTATTAATAGTGACATGAAAACATAATTGTATATATTTTCAAAAACCTCTTTGCTTTCTTAATTTCTCTAAAACTGCAGTGGGGACTAACATGCTTAATTTCCTTCATTGGTTCACTAAATTTACTTTATATAATTTACAAGGTAATAGATAATCTGCAGATGTAACACAAGAAAGATAATCCCTATTCCAGGAAAATCACACTGTTATCACCACAGGGAAGAAATTCATTTCAATATTTAGGTCTTATTTGAGTTGTCTAAACTTAATAATAATATGCAAAGACGATACAAGAGACACTCTGTTAACTTTGCCTTTGAAAAATATTTTATGTCATTACTTACAGAAAAACTCTATTGTTTAATATTATACTTATAGTATGGTTTTTGTCTTGGCCCTGCTCAAGTTAAGTAGCAGCTTTGCCCCTCATAGTGGAGTTTATGGATAGTTTAGTAGGTGTATAACCATGTGAGAAAAGATGTACTTTAGAAAAATCTAATTACATGTGTTTTAGGTTGCGGGTTCTTTAAGGCAAAGGCACAATTCTTCAATATTTAATATGCAGCCAGGATAAACTCAGTTTGACCCACCATTGGTAGAGTATGAAGTCCTTTATGTAAGCAATGAGAAAGCCTTCTAATATAACCAAAACCAAAACCACAAGTGAATTATAAAAGTCTTAGCTCTCAAATAAAATCAATTGCAACATACCTACAAACTCACATCACGTATTTAGTTTATCCCAGAGAGACAACAAAAAAGGCTTTGGGTTTTTTTTTTTTTTTAACTCCCCGCTTCATAATGGCTAGGGAGAACTGTTTATTTGTACCGGTTTCAGTGCTTATCAGTTATTTGTCGTCTTTCAGTTAATCTGAAAATTGCTATGTAAAGCTCTTTCTACACTACTCTCTGTATACTTTGCAAAAATATTAAAATTGAAAACAGCATAAAATTCTGTGCATTACCTATTTTGCCCATCCTTGAGCTTACTTACAGATTTAAAGGGTCTAATATTCAGTGGTTTTTATGAAATAGGTGATATATTTCAATCTTTATTCCAGTAAACAACCCATATTGCTTATATAATACTTGACTCAAAATGTGAAAGTCAAACCAAACCAACCAACAAACAAAATATAAAACAATCTCTGAAAACTAATAGTTCCAAATAAAATATTAATTTATTTTTTAAACTTGTCAAGATACCATGAAGGTAAACCATTAAGAGACAGCAATTTTTGTATTCACTACTGTAACTTGAGGGCCTAGAACAGTTCCAGGTACATCTTAAATAGCAATATATATTTATTTTTAAAGACTGGATAAGTGTCCAAATCATGTGGATAAACTACTCTTTAAATTAAATGCAGTGAATTTAAAATGTATTTGATATTAACAATTAGCAAGCGGCCTGAAATTACTCCTCAAAAAGGGTAAAAATCTGAGCAGAAAAAAATAAATGATACCAGTATTATATATAATAGCTTGAAACTCTGTTAGTTATTAAAATAGGGAAGGGGATCAGAATTAATATATTCTCCTGGGGATTATAGAGTCCTCAAGGACTCACCACGGTTTTAAAATACAGGTCTTCAAACTGTAATATGAATAAAAAATACTGAAATCATATTTTCAAGTTCTTTATTAAAACAGGTATTTAATGCAGGAAAAAAAAAATCCAAGTCATAAATATGACTACAGAGAAACAATCATCAAAAAGTGGTGGGAGACTCTGAATCATATTTGTGTAGATCATAAAAGTCTTAGAATTGGAGTTAAACAGGAAGTTAGATGTCATTTACTCTAATCTTTTATCTGAGGAAATGATTCTTTCTTCAATTACAATACACACAATTACAATACATTTTCATTTATCTGAGTCCTGAGTTACTTGAAAGCTCAGCTCACTAATTTATTTTCCCACTTGACTTTTATGAGAAAGAAAGAAATTATAAATAATAGGAAAGATAATTAATACACTTAAAGATAACTCTGGGGTGCTTCAAGATCCTGAAGGGTCTTTTCAGCCATCAGGAAAAGATACAATTACCTTCAATATTATTTTAGTGCTAACTCTTTGACTTCATACCCAGGTGTGGAAACTCTACCTTATGTGGATATTGTGTACTGTAGGATTTGCCTTGGAATACACGAGTATTAGATAAATAAGGCAAGGCACAAGGTTCAAATGATGCTGAAGAAAGAAAAGAGAGTCACCACAGAGAAGACAGTAAGCAGAAACTGTATAAATTGTGAGAAATCTAGAAAGAAACAAAAAAGGAGAGAACAATTAAAACTTGAAGATACAACTATAGCAAGAGATAAAAGAAGGGACTGGCAAATTCTTGATTCTGGGGGCATAACATAACACGTCACCCTTATCTCAGATTCTCTTTTCATACCCTGAAAGAACATTATGCAACAACTAAGACACTTTCTTCCTAATGCTTCCTTACAACACACCCCAAGGTAATCTCGAAAGGGTCTCTGCAACTCACAATCAGACTCTCCTAATAAAAATATGCTAGTATAACAGAATTCTTAGAGAAAACCACTTGGTCTGATAATTGCAACATTCCTAACATGTGAAATGGCTGCTTTTGCTTTAATTACTTCAATAATAGGAGTGCCTCCATGACCCCCAAATTCCTTTAAAAGTGCTCATAGTGACTTTGTTTTCTTCAAAGTATTAAGAGGTTTAGAACCTTTCTCGTCTCTCTTTTTCCCCATCCTTTGTCTGCATTTTACCTGTGCCCACCCGTCTCATCCAACTCCAAGCCCTTCCCGCTTACCCTCGTGTTCTTCCTGTTTATCTTTTCCTCCGTGTCCTTCTCCTTTTGCCACTCTCTGTTCTCCTTCCCTTCTCCTGCTTTCTGAATTTATAAATTGTTTAAATACAGTGCTAAAGTGGATACTAGAATAAACTGAGCCAGTGTCTTAAATGCTAGTTGTAGGAGCTCCTGGTGTGTTGCAATAATTATTCAGTACATGTAGTTAATGCATTCTTAAAGAGTAATCATTACTACTTGCTAAGAACAGGTAAAGCTATTAAGAGGGTCTCAAAACAGAGTAACCTTTAACTCATCTGAGTAATAAAAGAATTTTTAGTACAATTTATGAGGTTTCAAATCCCAAAACCTCACTTTGAGAAAAGAGCCTCTGGGTGGTATTTTCTACCCTCGAAGGATCAACTATAGCTACTTCTCTATTTCACTATTATTTGAAAGCTCTGCTGTAAAATGGTTTCTTCAAATGAATTGGAGTAGCACAGCCAATATGTTCTCTAAATTTTCTTGGCCTAAATCATGCTGATGAGCCAAAGCACTTCCTATAAGTCATTTCTAAACATTATGTAGTTAAAAACCATGTGAGCTTTGATTGCTGCTCAAACTCTCTTTCAACACCCGATGTTGTTGCCACTTACCATCTTGTGACCTTGACTTCATCTCCTTGACTATAATTCCCTCACTTGTAAAACTGGAACAAGAAAACTGACTTTGCAGGGCTATATAGGTGGGAGAAATTGAAGCATTTTGAAATGTCTCTCAAATAATTGAATATATTACATATATATATTTATATGACATTTACACATATTTTATTATCTATTATATAATATTTGTAGATATGTTTATGTACTATCTAATATATATAAAATACAGTGACCATGCATTCAAACACAAAAGCAAACAGGTGTCACTGTTAACTTATTAAAATATATCTTTTCATGCTTATTGCTTAAATACATTTTAATTTAAAGTTTGCCAATATGCCTCTCCCCAGTATTCTCCTTTGTCAGATTCCACCAATTTTACTGAGTCAATAGGAAGAATTTTCCTTGACATCACAGATGTCTATTCATTTACCTCTCCAAACACTGGTCCAATTTGACATTGAATACCATTATATTTGTATTTGTGTATTACATTTTTGCAAGACAGATACGCTTGGATCAGGGAGGCATAAACATAAACACAGAAAAAGTATTGGATAGCAAGATTTCTTTATTGGTTAAGACTTTTTTCAGTCATTCATTTAAACAACATTTATCGGCTTTTTGTTATTGTTCAGTCACTAAGTCATGTCCAACTCTTTGCAACTCCTAGGGGTACAACCCGCCAGGCTCCTCTGTCCAGGGACTTTTCCAGGCAAGAATACTAGTGTGGGTTTTCATGTCTTACTCCGAGGGATCTTCCCAATCCAGAAATCGGACCCACATTTCTTGCGTTGGCAGGGGATTCTTTACAATTGAGACACCTGTGAAGCCCCATTTATTGGCTATTTATGACAAAAAAAAGAGGGGGGCTTCCCTGGTGGCTCAGATGGTAAAGAATCTGCATGCAATGTGGGAGACCTGGCTTCAATCCCTGAGTCAGGAAGATCCCCTGGAGAAGGGCCTGGCAACCCATTCCAGTAATGATTCCTAGAGAATTCCATGGACAGAGGAGCCTAGCAGGCTACAGTCCATGATTGCAAAGAGCTGGACATGACTGAGTGGCTAACACTATGATAAAAATATATTGGGTGATACATAGAAGAGATAGTTCCTACTCGCAAAGAGTTGAAATTAAATTATTTGAGTCTGTTTCTCAATGGACTGACTTTAAAATGTGTTTCTTGCTTGCTAGAGTTTGTATGATTAACATGTAATTTTTATATGAAGTACATATGAGAATCAGTACATATTAATAGCATTAATAGTAATTTCTAACATTAAAGAAAACAGGTTATGTTAAAAATTATTGTATAATTCTAATTTTACAGATGAGAAAACTGAAGTGCAGAAGTCAATTTATTCAAGATCATGTGGCTACTAAGTTTAACAGTTTAGATTTGAGTGTGTGTGATGGAACTTCAGATCCCAACATAACCACTGTGATACATTGCCTCTTTTAACTGATAAAAGCAAAGAAAAGAAAAGAAATCTAATATCTATGACATATCTAACACAATTAGAATAAGTTGTAGGCTCCTAATAGTTTATATTTTTTTCTTTCCTGAGATGGCATATGAGTTGAACTTTGAATGATAATCATAATTTGCTGGATTAGATAGAAGGTGCAGTTAGCAGATGGAAGGGTTTTAGTCTGAAGCCAAAGTCTGACCAGTGGTATCTAAAATGCCACAGGGGGTGATCTATAAGCAGTGAAATTTGGATATAGACAAGGCCATGGACTTGACCCTGTAACAATTCAGATCTGAACTGCATGAGTCCACTTACACACTGATTTTTTTCAATATTTATAGTATGTACATTTTGTTTTATGGATCTTTAAATTAATTGTGTGGGAAAGTTTATGTTTTATTAGAAATCAAAATATGTGGTATCAAAAGAACTTGGGTATATAAATGTATGTGTAACTGAATCACTATTTTGTACACCTGAAACTAACACAATGCTATAAATCAACTATACATCAATAAAAATAAATACATTTTTAAAAAAGAAAAAAAAAGTTGGAGATTAAAAAGCAAAATGCAAACAAGCAAACAAACAAAGCAACAACAAAAACCCTTAAAAAACAACTAAGGTTTAAGTCCTGATTCTATCCAAACTACTTTCCTACCGTTGGGTGAGTCGTTTATCAATTACTTTGTTTTTGAGGCAGAGATAGCAGTCCATGGATTTTTGACAGTGTGGGGTCAGTGCCCCTACCCCCACATTGTTTGAGGGTCAACTGTGTAGGGGGGAGAAGTGAACACTATGGCTGGAAGACGTGAATGAAGAAATTCTACAGCCATGAGGGCACTTTTAAAAGGATACACCGCTGAAAGTGTAGGGCACCTGACAAGGTATGACAGCCTAATCTTCTTGCGGCGTTTGAAGAGGTCACCGGAGCTGTCTGAACCTGAAGAACTGTGACTCTGCTGTTCCTCAAACAATCCTGCTACGTTTCAGGCAGCCCAGGCAGGTTCTGCTTAAACGACTGCATGAAATCATCCTTAACACATGGGGCTCTAAAATAATGCCGTGTGTTGTCAGATACACCAGTTTTAACTGTCTCCAAGAGCAAAGGTAACAATGTTAAATACACCACATATCATGGCCTCTTTCTAGTTCTGTCACAGTCTAGATCCATCCAGAAGCTACTGAACAAAATGGTAGACTTGAGCACCTTCATCCTTGGGAAGGTGAAGCAGAGGATGAAAATCTTTTCTCAAAATGTGAGAAAAGAAGAGGTAAATTTGGAGTTTTCAATTACACAAGACAAATTTCAGGCCCTTTTGAGAGAGCTGCAATCCACCGTCATATAAAACTGACACACCTTTAGTAGTTAAAAAGGAAAATGATAATTTTTAAAAAGGAATTCCCAGGATTCCCAGGTGGCTCAGTGGTAAAATATTCCCCCTGCCAATGTGAGACACGAGATCCCTGGGTCAGGAAGATCCCCTAGAGGAAGGAAGAGCAGCCCACTCCAGTAGTCTTGCCTAAAATTCCCATGGACTGAGGAGCCTGGCAGGCTACAGTCCAGGGGGTCATAAAAGTCACACACTACCCAGCAACTGAGCACTCAACAAAAAGAAAAACAATCTCAACAGTTGGGCAGAATGAGGTCCTTGGCCTTGAGAAAAACTCGGAAGCCAGGACAGGAGTCCTCTGTGTTCCCCTGTTCTTTCTTTCCTTCTGTTCTGTGTTATTGCTTGCTAAATCAATTGCAGCTGCTTTCCTCGGGCCAGTGCATTTAAGCCCCTTCTTGGGGTTTTGATAGTACCCTGTGAGAATTTCACCCATAACTCCTTACCAGTTCCCTACACTGTCTTGACTTCTCTACCAGAAAATTGTTATTATATTTATAACAGCATTCTGAGAATATTTTACCAAGCTGCTAACGAAGCTGTGTTTTATACAACCAATGAATTATGCCTTCAGTGTCTTTTTCTTTCTGCATGATGTCCTAGATTAATGCACTATATAATGTTTGTAAATACAACCATGTTTTTTCTTTAAAAGTCACTAAGAGGATTTTAATAAACATTGAAATGATCAATGTGTTAATTGGTTCCAGATAATGTTTATCAAATATTTAGGAAGAGAAAATAGAGTACTGTATGGCAAATAATCCAATTCAAGGAAGTCATTTTATTGGAAGAGATTTGCTTAAATAGGGATAGAATTTCAACACTAAGAGCTGTTTTAAATACAAATGGGAAAAGAGGTAAGAATTAGCTTAAGTAAAAGTTAATGCAACATTAGGTTTGTAAATTCAGTTGAACAAAGTTAGAAAATTTGTATTTTGTGTTTCAAGATACATTGAAATTATGTCCTTTGTGTGTGATAGACCACATGGATTTTAATTTTATTAGTATTATTTATTAACCTAATGTTCTACAATGCAAAACTGATGACCTAAATAATGATTTCTCCTGATTCTGAATATGAGGGGCTGTCTGATCATTTGGGAAAAAAGTCACACAAAACAGATCAAATTATCTATCTATCTACATGTAATTTTTTTGCCCCTTTTGTACTATCTAGCAGAAGGAATTCAAACTGTTATTGAAAATTTAAATTTCAAGCAATAAAAAAAAATTAATGGGTAGAAGTGTGACAGTATTTCTAATGTTAATGAAAACTCTTGGGCTCACAAGGGAGCAGCAAACTCTTCCCAGAGTCTCCACGTGCTTCATGGCAAAGAGCTATTCGAGTTTACAAGAGAAACTTGACTATTGGACATTCACTTCCAACTTGGTGTTATTTTCTTTCTTATAGCCAAATGGAGACAAAGAATTAGAATTTCCTGACTTGGAACCTAAAGTTGGTCCATCGCATTCACGTTTTATCTCTGCCTATATTTTATAGGGCAATTGAAGGTGAAAATGTTAGTCCCTCAGTCCTGTTCTACTCTTTGCAACTCTGTGGGCTGTAGCCCACCAGGCTTTTCTGTCCATGGAATTCTCCGGGCAAGGATACTAGAGTGGGTTGCAATTTCCTTCTCTAAGGAATCTTCCTGACCCAGGGATCAAACCCAGGGCTCCTGCTTTGCAGGTGTATTCTTTACTGTCTGAGCCACCAGGGCAGTCCCACAGGGCAATTAAACTGACATTAAACCATTAAACCCAACAAGGATGTTCCTCAAAACTTAGAATGGGGATTTTTTTTCCAGCAAGTTTATTGTCATTGGAGAATTTAGGATTAAAAGCAACATGGACAGCAGGATTTGCACTGGAAAAAAAAAATATGAGGAAAGTCATGATTTTTTTTTTTCTTCTAAATATGATCTTAACAGAGGAATAACATAAAGGGGAATCCTACAAGACTTGAAGATATATGCGATTAAAAAAAATGTTCTGAGTGATGCAGTGAGAGAAAAATGTCAGTAAGTCAGATGTAGATATGACAGGAGTCCTATATTTTATTATAAAAATTCTTACCAAATTTTGTTACTTCCATACAGTGTCAGAAATAGTTTGTCAGATATATATGTTATGAAAGAAGATATACTTGAAAATGCAATGTTTAGGTCACATAAATATGTGATTTTTCTTTTAAATGAAAATATTATTCAAGATTATATTTAATTTTCAACATCATTGTACATTTTAATATAAAAATAATTTATGTTGCATATTAAAGCTTTCGACCTAGTTTATTCTTTGAGTCATGGACAGTTCAATGCCAAAAATGTTTGGATTGTTCTTTGTGCTTACTGCTTATTTTGTACCAAAAATACTCCTAAGCAATACTTTGCTTCTCAAATCTATTATAACTATATTTATGCTGAATCATAGCTTCCACAAGATAAAAGATTTAAGAATATCTCTCCTTTGTCAGAGAGGTATCTATTTGTGCAGTTATGTTATGTTTAATGCTAAAAATATGATAGCATTACATAATGTTTGCATCATAAAATGAAGTGTGGTATGACATTATTTCCTCCCTCAAGGAGGAAAGTCTTCTGGGCCTCTTATTTCTCAAACAGGAGAGTGAAGGAAATTAGCTGGCAAAAGTTCTTTGAACTATGTCTTTATCACTGTGTCATGAAAGCCAAGGCCACATTAGAAAGTTAAAAAGATAAAGGAAAAGGTAAATATCTAGTTGAAGAGTGTATCAAAACAGTAACCTTAGTTGAAGAGATTTGTGCCAGTTATTTAAACATTCTGAGCCTTCAATTCCTTCATTTTGAAAGTAGGGTTGATGATACTTATTTGTAAAAACTATGAGGCAACCCATCTAAGGAGGTTATTTCAGTGTCTGAAACTTAGCAAATACTCAATGAACACTATATTTTATTTGATGTTAAGATATTTCATTTAAACTGAAATAGTATGCTTTTCTCTACTGTGAGGGTATCTGCATCTGTGTACATGTATATATTTATTTATTTGTTTATTATGCATTTTTATTTGTATTACTATATCCCAGGTGGCACTCCGGCCAAAGCAGGAGATGTAAAAGACGTGGGTTCAATCCCTGAGTCAGAAAGATCCCCTGGAGAAGGGCATGGCAATCCACTCCATCATTCTTGCCTGGAGAATTCCATGGACAGAGGAGCTTGGTGGGCTACAATCCTATCTTATTTAAGAAAGCACCAAAATGACTGTAGGGTTTAGCTTTGTTCTTTGTTTTTATAAAGGCCAACAGGAGAATAAAGCTTGTCTAATATGTCCCTGCCTGTAAAAGAATTTGCTAAAATTTAACTCATTTGTAACCAAAGAGGTTCTTTCTTTATATACAGCCTGTCATTCAAGCTTAGAATCACAATGATGACTGCAAGCCAACTTTAAATTCCACAAGAAGATGAACTTCAATATTTAGCATAGAAAATAATAGTATTTTAAAATTGCTAAGAACATAGTACATCATGTATTCCTCACAACTGTCAATAAATAATTGGTTAAGTTCAAACAGAACTGAAATTCCAGCTGAGTTATTTTAACCTTAAAACATGATACTGTTGAAGTGCTGCACTCAATATGCCAGCAAATTTGGAAGCTCAACAAGTGGTCAAAGGACTGGGAAAGGTCAGTTTTCATTCCAATCTTAAAGAAGGGCAATGCCAAAGAATATTCAAACTGTTGTTCAATTGTGATCATTTCACATGCTAGCAAGATAATGCTCAAAATCCTTCAAACTAGGCTTCAACAGTACATGAACTGAGAACTTCCAGATGTACAAGCTGAATTTAGAAAAGGTAGAGGAACCAGAGACCAAATTGCCAACATGTGTTGGATCATGGAAAAAAACAAAAGAATTCCAGAAAAACATCTGCTTCTGTTTCACTGACTGTACTAAAGCCTTTGACTGTGTGGATCAAACTGTGGAAAATTCTTAAAGAAATGGGAATACCAGGCCACCTCACCTGCCTCCTGAGAAACCTGTATGCAGGTCAGGAAGCAACAGTTAGAACTGGACATGGAACAATGGACCAGTTCTAAATTGGGAAAGGACTATGTCAAGGCTGTATATTTTCATCCTGCTTGTTTAATTTAGATCCAAATTTGGGCTGGATGACTCACAAGGTGGAATCAAGATTGCCAGGAGAAATATCAAAAACCTCAGATATACAGATGACACCACCCTTATGGCAGAAAGTGAAAGAGAACTAAGGAAAAACCTGGGTTAAAACTCAACATTCAAAAAACTAATATCCAGTCCCATCACCTCATGGCAAATTGATGGGGAAGAAAGTGGAAACAGTGACAGATTCTTTTCTTGGCCTCCAAAATCACCGTGGATGATGACTGCAGACATGGAATTAAACGATGCTTGTTCCTTGGAAGGAAAGCTGTGACAAACCTGGACAATGTATTAAACGGCAAAGACATAACTTTGCTGACAAAGGCCCTTCTAGTCAAAGCCATGGTTTTTCCAGTAATCATGTTACGAATGTGAGAGCTCGACCATGAAGAAGGCTGAGCCTGGACAAATTGATGCTTTTGAATTTGTGGTGCTCAAAAAGACTCTTGAGAGTTCCTTGGACTGGAAGGAGATCAAACTAGTCAATCTTAAAGGAAATCAACCTTGAATACTGATTGATGCTGAAGCTGAATCTCCAATAATTTGGCCATCTGATGCGAAGAGCCAACCCATTGGAAAAGACTGATGCTGAGAAAGATTGAGAGCAGGATGAGGAGGGCGCAACAGAGGAAGAGGTTATTGGAAAGCATCACCAACTCTATGGATATGAGTTTGAGCAAACTCTGGGAGACGGTAAAGAACAGGGAGGCCTGGAGTGCTGCAGTCCATGGGATTGCAGAGTCAGATAGGACTTAGTGACTGAATAAAAACAAAAACAGAACTGACCCTGTAAGGACTGGAACCCAAGTTTTAAGTGTTTGTTTAACTGCTAATTAATCCTCACGGCTCCAGATTAGTATGTCTCACTAACATGTATGTCTTGTGTAAAGGCAGTGACAGTTGTATGATGGTCACTGTAATACACCCGTATGTATGTAGAAACAACTAACTCACCTATTAGACAAGCAAATATCCCTGGTAACCCTTGATCCTAGCCAACAGATCAGAATATAAGGTGGATTGTGGCATAGGAGATATGTTCAATTTTCTGATTAAAGTCTACTGGGAGATGACTGTCAGTTTGGAAAGTATAGAATGTAACTTTGATTTCATATCCTAGAGATTTGCATTGATTTAGCAGATTTTTTTTTCTTTTTATTAAATATCCTTTGTCAAGAAAAATTACTTTCTAGATTTTAAAAATTTAGACGGTTTCTTATCAGGGACATCAGTACTCTCAGGGAATGAAGTCCTTAAGAGCATTTTGGTTGTGTTTTTAATTTTCCACTTCGACACACAGCAGGATGCAAGATGCAATTTGTTTGGTGTTTGCATCTTTTTTTTTGGGGGGGGGGTATTTTAAATAATGAGCTGGATTTTGATAATTCTTTGGAAACCACTAGCTTTGTTCATAGTGATGCTTCCTAAGGCCCAGTTGAGTTCTCACTCCAGGATGTCTGGCTCTAGGTGAGTGATCACACATCGTGATTATTCTGGGTCCTGAAGTCTTTTTCTGTACAGTTCTTCAGTGTATTCTTGCCACCTCTTCTTAACATC